>NC_045686.1:3526441-3550100 GCF_003331165.1 Xiphophorus hellerii | reverse complement strand
ATCAACACAACATAAATACAGGCTTTCAAACACCCATCTGTGTGTTATTAATCTGTTTAAGTTTGTGATAAAATAAATTAGCTTTCCAGTAATATTCCAATTTACTGAATGGGTTTGTAATAAAATAAACGAGTGGAGAAGCTGCAGCCCTGGAGGATGAGGAGTGAAACAGATTCGTCTGACCGTCGTGTTGCCGCTGACCGGTTTACGCGCTCACCGTCCAAAACCAAAGCTTCGCACTTTTATCCCCTGCAGCTTCTCTGATTCTTTCTGGCGTAAACTGAAGAATCTCAGTTCCCTCCGGAGTCTGGGTTTGCTCTCCCACGTTTCTGCATGCTCGTTTCACCTTTCTGAGAAACTTTGGGGAATATTTATTGCTGCTCGTGTGGTTTGGGGTCATGGAATCAGAAGCAAAAGCAGATTTTACTCTTAACAAAAAAATCCTAATTTATGTGTGTTAAATTAGAGCGGAGGACTCTGATCAACTTGACGTAAAGGTCTCAGCTAAAGGTCGACGACGTTCACTGCAGAGAAAGTCATCAGAGATGAAGATGAACTCTTCTGCATCTCATTTACTGCGCTGACCTCGTCTTCCTCACTGAAACCATCCTGTGTTCAGAAAAGCTTGAGTCACTTTTTAAGGTACTTCCAAAGGTGACCTATTAGGATAGGCCTACAGCTACACAAACATGTTCGTTACACGTTCATACAAATAAACGACCTCAGATTTTCAGAAGGCATTCTTACATAATAAAGCTGGAATTCTGAAAACAAAACTCAAATTTTCGGAAAAACATTCAAACCTTCTGAGAAAAAAAGTAAAAAATCTGAGAAAAAATAAAATTCTGAGAATTTTTTTTTTGTTGAGAAAAACATAATTCTTTTTTTTAAATAAATTTTTTTAGTGTCCCTAATCCTCTTCCATATTTTCCCATATTATAAATAAAATAACCTGCTAGTAGAACTTGTACTTAAAAATATATCTATATATTTTTGACTAAAAACAATCTTGCTGAAAAGTTGTTTGTTAGTTAGTTTTGTCTTTTTACAAGCGAACTCATTCATTTGCAGAATATACTGGACAGGAAATGTTAAATGTTGTGTTTTTACAGTTTTTGGGTCAGTCAATAAGTTACCAGCAGCAAAAATGAACAAATGACTAAAGACTTGTTGGTCGCAGAGCATCGATTCATTGGTAACCGATTCATTCTGCTAATAGAGCGAAATCCTGCCGACCTGCGATGTGTATTTGCTGTAACCGATTAAGGATCCGTGCTTAAAGAACCCATGGATCGTCGGTTGGGCTTTCCGCGGTGGCTGGATGTGGTTCTGTCGATGTTCTCCGCGCTCTTCTGCTGCTTTTTCTGCTCTTTGTTGCAGAGAACCTCGCCGAACGGAGTGGCGGCATTGTTTGCTCGCGTGAACGGCTGATTGCGCTGTGCGGGCCTCTGCTGCTGCCCGGAGACGGGCCGGTGGTCCCGGAGGAGTTACGGAGGAGACGATGGGGCTGCGGGTCTGGAGTTAAACGGAGGGAGAAGAGGAGACGGCACAAACCAGCGTGTAGGACCCAGAAGGAGTACATGGAGTGCAGTATCTTCTGCTTCACGGAAACCCGGCTGCACTCGCTTATTCCGGACTGCAGCGTGGAGGTTCCTGGATTTTCCTTTCCAAGAGTCGGAAGAAGAAGGGCGGCAGGATTGCACTTTATGTGAGTGAGAGGTGGTGTAATCCCGGTCATGTTAACGTGAAGGAACAGATTTGTAGCCCGGACATTGAACTTCTGGCTGTGGGAATGCGGCCGTGTTATTTACCGAGGGAGTTTACATCCGCCATTTTGATCGCTGTTTACATTCCCCCATCGGCTGATGCAGCGGTGGCCTGTGACGTCATCAGCTCTACCGCAGCCAAACTCCAGACTCAACACCCGGACGTTGTTATTGTGTCTTGTCTCTATGCTGTAACTGCGAAGTAATTTCCCTGCTGGGATGAATAAAGTACTTCTATTCTATTCTATTCTATTCTATTATGCAACGCAGCAAAAGTTTGCAAATGTTTCTGCAAAGCCACCGGAGAAATGACTTTGTTTGGGTATGAAATTAGAACCAAAAGCAGAATTAATGATTGCAATTAAAGTTAGCAAAGGGCTGCATGATGATAATGGCCCCTTTCTCCTGCAGCTGCCTCCCACACGCGCATGAATAACAGTCAGAACTGAAGCTCAGATCAACTTGCATCATTCAGATTCGAACTGCAAACTCTTCACATTCGCTGCGAAGAGTCAGCGGAGCGGCGGAGGAAATGAATTCAGCGAGTCGCAGGGGGAAGCCACGGAAAAAGCTGCAGCTTTCATCTGCTGCTGGTTGGCTGGGACACGGATTCGGCCTGCAGGTGGAAAACGGCGACGTCATCGACTTCTGATGGAGGGGTCAAAGTTCACAGAGAGTTCTGCAGCTGCAGACGTATTCAAATGAACCCCAACATCATCAGATCCGTTCATCCTCATCAGATCACTCAGACGACACGGTCTCCTATTTTCACTCCTTCATAGTTTTCAGGTTTTTAGCTCGATTACCCGAGAACTGAGAAACGGATCCGATCATCTGACTTAATATTTAAAAAGTTATGTTCAAATTCTGGTATGTTAAAGACTAACATGAAAAAAATGCAAATAAATAGCATGAAGTCAAAAAACAGACGCAACAAATCAGAGCAGCAATAGTTTCAATAATCAATTAATCACGACTAATCGTTTCAATCTAAGCAATGTTTATGACTTATGTGATTATCCTGACGATTAATCAAGTAACTGAATAAAAATAATGGAAAATTTTTAGTTTGACCACATGAATCTTTCCGTACTCTGCAGATTTCGCTGCATGTGACACGTTTTCAGCCTTTCCAGAGGGAGACGTGTGAGCCTCCAGCTTCACACACTCCTGAATAATTCACACACACACACACACACACACACACACATTCCTCCCTGGTGGGATCTGTCGCCTCCTCTGCCGCTGCAGCGCCAATGATGATGATTGTGTTTGTCAAGTTTGTGTGTGTGTGACAGGGGGTTTTATGTGTGTGGGTGATGAGTGTGTGCTGTTGTTTACAGGTTTCTCTCTCTCACACACACAAACACACACACACACACAGATAACAGGTGCTAAACCTACCAGCAGCTCCGCTCTGCAGAGAGGCGCAGCAGAGGGACGAACATGAAGAAGAAGCTCAAGTTCTGATTGGACCGGATCAGAACGCAGATCTGCTCAGAACCAATGATGAGGCTCGGTGGAGGGGGAATGGTGATGTGGGCTGGTTTATCAGCAACAGGACAACAGAGGAACATGAACATCCAACCAACATTTATCCAACCAACATCCAACTAGATGGATGTTGGTTGGATGGATGGATGGATGTAGTTTTGGTTTAATTAAATCTGACTTCTTGATTCTTCAGCAGATTTAACCTCCACTCTGTAATCTCCAGTTGATGATTAATCAAATACTAAGTCATTTGCTGATTATGCTAATAATCAATTAATCACGATTAATCGTTTCAGCCCTGCAGCTGAAAGCAGCTGAATGTGATTAAACATGGAGGCAAAAAGCTGTAAATGAACCAGAAACCTTCCTGCTTTGGTCTTTAGCTGCACAGAACAACGAGGTATAAATAAGAAGTAAAGCCTGCAGGTTCATTCAGCAGCTGGGATCTGCAGACTCATTGATCGGAGCCCAGATTTATCTCCAGCCGTTTGGAGGAGACGGCGTCCAGCTGCAGCGCGGAAATATGGAGCCAAGCTGCTGAGGACCAGGAAACATCCGGACTGTTGTGGGAGACGGATTTATGAGCTGCTGCTGCTACTGCAGTCGGTCCAAGAGGGAAATGTTGACAAAGATATCACCTCTCATGTTGTTTGTCGGCAGAAAATCAGATTAAATTACACATTAAATCCATAAAACATTTCCTCCTTTATCAAAGATTTTTTTGAAGAAAAGACACATGAAAGAAAAAACATAAATGAGCAACAAAACCATAAAACCGTCAGTCATAAACTGAATAAAGTCAAAAAGTTATGACTTTATTTTCCTAATTTTATTTTTATTTTCTTACTTCAACGTAATTTTTTATAACACATTTATGAGGATGCTACAATAGAATAACTAATACGGAAGAGGATTAGTGCCACTGACTATAATCTGACATTTCTGACTTTGATCTCAGAAGATTAGAGACAAAATTCTGAGAAAAAAAGTCAGAAATCTGAGTTTAAATTTTGAGATTAATAATTATTTTTCTTCTTCTCAGAGTCCCCTCGTGCTCTTCCTCAATCTTAAAGTAACCCTGTTTTTACTCATTAATCCTTTTGGGTTTTGCAGAATAAAACAAACCTGACGCACGGCTAAAAGAAAACTAAGTCTCTGATCATTTTAGATCCAGAATATTTCTGTTATTTTAAAAACTCTTGGTGTTTGTAATCCTTCTCCCTGAAGCTGCTCCTGTTTTAATCTGAGTTACAGATTTAAGTGAAAGCTCAGCTAAAAGGCCGGAGATGTATTTAGCAAGCAGACGTCTAGTTAGCTGCTATGGATTTTAGAGGATCATCTTTCCAGGTAATGACTTTCCTCCATCAGCCATAAGTTAGAAAAACATCGGTAATAGAGAACGCTCTGGTTCTCTTTCTGTCCCGGTCAGTTTCTTCTTCTTCTGACAGGAAACATTTCAGCGTGCAGAACAGTCTGTTCCACTGAACCGGAATGAGGACAGAAAGATGAGAGTTGGATTTAAAAATGGAGTGCTGCTGGTTCTGATTTCTGCAGGAATGGAAATGTGAAGCTGCAACATGAATCAGCATAGTTAAAGTAAATCACATGCAGAGTGTCACAACGGGCACTGAGACCGAATCGACAACGAAACTAAACCAAAAACATTTTTCTCCACCTCTAAAGCATCTTACTGCACAAATTATCCTTCTTATTTTCTGTTGTTTGGATTCATTTACATGAATCTGTTGCATTTGTCAAAAATATCATTAAACTAAACTTGACACAATAATAATTTTCGCTAAATTTTTCCAGAAGTTATTGCGATAAATGATAATATTGTTGTTTTGAGACCATTTTCAGGTAATATAATGATAACAATGCAAGAACCCATTCTCAAAGATCAATGAACTTTAAGAACATTTAACACTGGAACTGGAAGACCTTTAAAATATCAAAAATAAATAAATCACACAACAGAAACAACAAATAAAATGAATTGTGAAGTCTCTGTAAACTAAGTTTAGTTGAAAATAAAACAGACTTTTATCATCCACTTTGAGATAAATAAAACCAATAAATGATTCAAATGGAAATTATTGACTTTGTTGTAATTTATGATGCGATTAGCTGATTTATTGATTATTGTGACCGGTCTGGATTCAACCAGATAAAAACCTGGGCAACAAACACGACTGCTGTGGGTTTTTCTGATCGAAACATTTTAAACTCAAAATGGTTTCCAAGAACAGTCTCTTTGTCCATTTATTCTATAATTCAGCAGCAAAATTTTTTATTTTAATTGAAAATGTTGATTATTTTGTCTTTTCAGTGAATTTTCAAGTAGAACTTGAACAATCTAAAAGTTAGTGAATCATTTAATATTTAAAAATTACATAATCAGACGTACCAAAATATAAAGTAAAGTGGGAATGTTGGTATTTTAAGGAAAAATTCATGCAAGTAACAAAAAAATAAAGAACATTTTTCCAAATCAGTTTCTTTCAATAAAAAACTGGTGAAGCTTTAACAGAAGCTGCAGCCGTGAGTCTGTCTGGTTAAAACATGTTTGTTTTTCATTCAGTGGGAAGAAAATCCAGAAATTTTACTCAAATAAGAGAAAAAATACTTCAAAAATAAAATTAGTCAAGTAAAAAGTACAGCGTAGTAAATAACAGTAAATTTAAAAAAGTTACTGAAGTAAATGTAACTAGTTAGTACCAGACTCTGTGTGTCTAATGAAGTGTAAAAACAACATCCCATAATATGTTTAAATTATATGTGCATGCAGTGAATGAGAGCGTCTTGATGGATGGTTGCACTCAAACTGTCCCTCCCTGTTTTCTCTTGTGTAAGCCTGATAATGTGTGTGTGTGTGTGTGTGTGTGTGTGTGTGTGCGTTTGTTTCTAATACCTTGTGGGGACCATTTTCCTGACATATACGACGTTGTGGGGACACACTGCTCTTTGTGGGGACTGAAGTCTGGTCCCCACAAGGGGAAACGCTGTTTTTGGGTCAGATTTAGGACTAAGGTGTGAATTGAGTTTTGGTTATGGTTAGGTATGTAATATATAGGGTTAGGGTAAAGGTAAGGGTAAGGTTTAGGCTGTAGAAATGGAAGTCAATGGAAAGTGCCCACAAAGATAGCTGCGCAAACGTGTGTGTGTGGGCGTGTGTGTGTGTGTGTGTGTCCAGCCTCATTAAAGGCCATCTGAGCTGGAGGCAGCAGCGTTGCTAAAGGACATTAATATGAGAGACGTGATGTTGTGCCATGTTTGCTGGTTAATGAATTTAAAATGAGAAAAGGTTTTTCTGCTCTGATAAAATGTCTGCAGTGTTCAGAGATCTGGTGCTAACTGCTAATCTGATGGCAGAATCTGCCTGAGCAGCAACAACCAGCAACCTGAAGTGAAATTAGTAACATTTAATGTTTTTATCTAAAGTTAGCTCAGTCCTTCAGTGATAAATAATAACAATCTAAACAAATCAAGCTAGCTATTAGAAACTATCTAATAAATAGCAGTAGTGACATGCTAATGCTAACAAAGCTAAAACTTTTGTTTGGTAATTTACCTTTTTTTGCTGTCCAGTTGTTTTTCTTCTCACAATCTAAATATGACATTTTGCCACAAACACAAAAGGACCAAAAGTGAAAAATAAGAAAGAGAAAAATGTTTCCTTGCAGAAACATCAGACTGTTTTCACTCCTGATGGTTCAGTAGATTCGGCAGTTTGGGTCAAACCAGCCAAACCCTTTGAGCAAATTGTTTTGTTTTATTTCCTTGCACACTTGAAATAAGACAAAACTAAATTACAATTAACTGTTCAGCAAGTTACAGAAACTTGTTTAAAGTCAATAATTCATTAATATTGATGAAAAAGTTCTAATTCTACTGGTAGATTATTTCTCTTATAAAAAGAGAAAAATGTCTTATTATAAGTGAAATAATCTGCCAATTGAACCCCTTAATATTTTCAATTGTAATTTAGTTTTGTCTTATTTCAAGTGATTGAAGATATTTGCACTAGAAATTAGACCAACATACTTGGTAAGATTTTGTGTTTTTGCAATGCAGACAAAATAATAATTCATCCTTGATGCACCTGCAGATTCTTGTACTTTTATTTTTGTCACCAAAGTTTCTAATTCAGCAGAATCTGAACAATAAGGACCAAGAAAGAAACGAGAGAAAACTCCTAAGTCTAGGAAACAAATAGCTAAAAGCGGAGCCGCTATTTTAGGTCCCCGGCGGTGATTAGCTTTTCTGTGGAATTAGAAAACGCTTTAATTTAAAAACCGTTTCATCACAGCAGCTTAACTTCAAAGTGGCACCAAATCCCAAAAGAGGCAGATTTATTTTTCCTTTAAATAATTCAAGTGTTCCAGCTGCAGAGCAGCAGCTGCCGCTTCTCTTCTCAGTCGAGTTACGATGAAATGGAAATTACAGCAAGCCTAATCAAATCCAGGAGAGATGCTACAGGAAACCACCAAAGACACGCCGAGCGTTTCTCCTTCTTCTGAGCCAATCAGATCCATCCATCTCCAAACATACAGTTATAATTACAAAAGCTGTGCGCTCCATCGCAGCGCCGTAACCCAGCAGCAGCACCAGAGGCGGGTACAGTACCCAAAAAGTAAAGAGAAGCAACAAATTACTCAAGTAAGAGTAAAAAAGTATTTGGTAGGGTTAGGGTTAAAATTGCTGTTTCTATTAAGCAAATTAATTTTCATAAGACAAGAATTGTGTTATCATGCTGTAGCTAACAATCTGTTTTTAACAATCCCAAGGTTTTTTCAACCCAGTAACAGAAGTAAAGTCGGTTTTCTTGTATTCCCTCTTTTTAAAACATGAATCGTGTTAGCATGCTTAAGATAGCGATCCGGTTTGTGTGCCAGGGAGTTCAAGCTGTTTAGAACCAACATGTCAGTTAGAAAAAACAAACATCAACCTTTTTCAAGTCAAAATAACAGAAGTAAAGTTGGTCTTTCCTGCATTCAGATCCTACACTGTACACTGATGTCGTCAAAGCGAGCGTTGTTCGTCTGACTCCATATTTAATGAACCGCATGATTATGTGTTTTCACTGGAGGTGGTGGGGCTAAGTGGTGATAAAACCCAACATGCTCTTCATTCTGCTTTGTTCCCTGACCTTATTAGGACGTGTTGAGCGAGAGGAAAGCCACACACATATTCCAGCAGGAGAGGATCGTGGGTACAAGTGTGTGGGTGGGAGAGAGGAGGGATTCAGAAAGACACGTCCTCTTGAACAAACACACATCCAGAGAGAGAGATGCTTGAAGTCATCAGCAGTCATTTCCTGGCTGTGGATCACGGTGTCTCTTCAAACAGCCTCAGTGGTCTTCAGCTCCCCTTTGGTCCACTCTCAGGAAGCCAATTACCACCCAAATCGCCCGCCAGTCATCCTCCACCTCTGTATCCAGGCAGAAGCCGATCACATAAACAAAACCTTCTACGGACGCAGAACTGCAGCTAGCATGAAGCAGGAAATCAGTCTGCAGCGAAGCGTAAAGATGATCTATTATGCTTCCTCAGGTCTATACAAAACATGTTCTTTACATGTTTTACACAAAATCATCCTTAGATCATGAAATTTTAGTCAACTTTTACACAAGCACCTGTAAATGGCTGCAAACAGAATCTCAATTATACAACCTGACATCTTTGAAAAGCAGAAGTGGAGCCTCCTGCACAACCAATAAAAATGCAGCAAGAGGTCTCTGAATAGTAAGTCAATAACAAAACACTTGTGTTTTCTAGGAGCCATTGTCTGGCGAATACAGCGAAAAAAACAGCTGACCAAACATGCTGGAGCGCCGCCTGGGTTACTAGGTAACAGGCAAGGCTCGGCGGTGGTTGCTAGGTAACAGAGCCGTTACGAATGTGACTAAACAATCAGGAGGTTTTTGAAGCGGCTCATTTTCTAGGAAGCAAAAAACAACCAATGGGTGCTGATTGTTAGCGCTTGTTGTTTTTAGAAGCAGTTCTGACACGAATGGAAAAAATGTGTATTTCTCATAATGGGTCTCCTTTAAAAACTCATTACACAGACAACTGAGTCCCAAAATGAAAACGACGGCTTTATGGGGAGATTTGATCCCATCTAACTAACCGGCGTAATCGTTTTAAAGATCTAAAATGTTAAGCTGGTACTTTTGTCCAAAACTAAGCTCATATACTTGAAATGGATTTGCTCATTTTACACATCAGGTGGTTTTCATGTTGTTCAAATATTTCTGAGTGAAATCAGAAACCAGAGGCAGAATCACACACTGGGGGTTTGATTCACTGTCATTTAACACACATAATGGCCGCCAGCTCCTTCTAATGAAGAAACATTGATTTTGTTTCAGTCATTTCATCGCAGTAAGCGCACAGTGTGATGTGCATCAATCTGTTTTGCTCTGTGTATCAGAAGGAAAATGGGATTTCGGTGTGATAACCTCAGGAGAGCAGAGACGGCTTGGTTCTGGAAAGAGGCGGGTCGTCGGTTCGCGTCTTCTTTAGGCTCTCTGGTTTCATTCAGAGAAAACAGTGAAATGGAAACAAGAAAGTCTCTGCAGCGGGAGGCGGTGCAGTTCTGAACCGGTTCAGATCTTACAAAAGAACTGGGAGTTCGTTGTTCAACAGCTGATTTTCCTCAAACCGCACAGCAGTCACATGTGGGGTTCCCCAAGGCTCGGTCCTGGGACTCCTCTCATTCAACATCCATCTGCTCCCACTGGCTCAGGTTACCACAGGAAATAAAACTAGATGACACGCAGCTCTACATTATGATGTCACCAGGTGACCTTTGAACCCATCAAATCACTGAACAAACGCTGAGAACAGATAAATATGTGGATGTGCCAAAACTTTGTCCAGCTGAACAGAAACTGCAGTTTTTATCTTTGGACTTAAAGAAGAGCAATCTAGAGTTATAGATCTAGAGTATTAGATCTAGAGTTATAGATCTAGAGTTATAGATCTATGGTTACTGGAAATAAGACAAAACTAACTTATATGTAACTTTTCAGCAAGGAATATGAGCTTGTTTTAGGTGAATAATTCCTGAATATTGATGAAAATATCAAGGAGTTCAATTGACAGAATATTTAACTTTTAACAAGACATTTTCCTCATGTTGCATATTAAGGAATTATCCCCTTAAATCAAGCCTTCTTGCTGAAAATACTTATGAGTTAGTTTTGTTTTATTTCCAATAAACTAAGATATTTACACTTGAAACTGGATTAAAATACCTGGTAAGATTTTGGGGGTTTTGCAGTGTAGAGGACTAATGTCCCAGCAAGGTCCAGAGAAACTCATCCATGTGTTTTAGTTCAATTACTGCAACAGTGTCTTCACAGGACTGGTTAAAAACCAACCAGACGGGGGCGCTCATCTGAATCATCCATCCATCCATCCATTTTCTGTTCACCCTTGTCCCTAATGGGGTCGAGAGGGTTGCTGGTGCCTCTCCAGCTACGTTCCGGGCGAGAGGCGGGGTCACCCTGGACAGGCCGCCAGTCTGTCGCAGGGCAACACAGAGACATACAGGACAAACAACCATGCACACACACACACACTCACACCTAGGGAGAATTTAGAGAGACCAATTAACCTGACAGTCATGTTTTTGGACTGTGGGAGGAAGCCGGAGTACCCAGAGAGAACCCACGCATGCACAGGGAGAACATGCAAACTCCATGCAGAAAGACCCCAGCCCGGGAATCGAACCCAGGACCTTCTTGCTGCAAGGCAACAGTGCTACCAACTGCGCCACTGTGCAGCCCTCATCTGAATCACTGACTGTAAAACAGCAGAAACTCTTTTAGAGTTGCTTTAAAACCATAATAAACTGAATAGTGACCGACATATCTGACTTAAGTTAATGGTGGCACTTGAGAAATAAAATGTTTATCATTGTTTCATAATTGGTTACTGTTTCATGTTTTTGTAGTGTAAACCACTTTAAACTGCCTTGCTACTGAAATCTGCAACAAATTACATAAATGTTGAATTTTTCTTCAGTTTTATGTCTAAATAATGAAAATTTAGACTCAAATCTCCTAAAACTTTCCTCAGGAAGTCTTTGGTTTATGTCTGAGTTCTGTCTCTGAAATAAAGTCAAACTTTCCTCTGATGGCTCAGGAGCCATGCTGAATCCTACATGAGAATCTCTGACCTTCTCATTCTGAATTACAGCTTCTAATTTTTTATGTTTCTGCCTGGTAAATCAATGAGCCGGACCTCGGAGGACCACAGAAAGCCACGCAGACTGAATGGAAAGTTACTGTAACAGAAGACCTTCTGCACTGGAAATACTGTAAAACCTCAATAATTATAAAACATTATCATCCGACTGTCACTTGGTGAAGGTTTGGGCTATATTAAAAAAAAAAAAAAAGATTGTTGCACTTAGGAAATTAGGAAAATTAATGTTTTTAATATCAGGTTGACTCGTAATTGGCTAAAAAAAACTGGGATCGATTCATCTTTGAAAGCAGACACAGCTGGAGGAAACAGTTGGTTAACCTGAGAGCTGCACACGCCCACACACACACACACACACACACACACACACACACACCCACGCCCCCACACACCCCACACACACATACACATCTTGTAGCATGCTCTCCGTTTCCAGGCTAGCGGATAGCGGCAGCGTGGTGTTTAGTATTCAGAGCGGATGGATGAACCCAGACGAGAGCTGGCTGCAGAAACAAAGCAGCCTCTCTGTGACTCTCACCCTGTGTGAGTTTGAGACAGTTGTTCATGCATAAACCCTCTGATCCTCACTGCTTCTCACCAGCAGCCTGCGTTTGTGTGTGAACGGATGACTGACGATGCATTCACACCTTACAGTCCGGTAGACTCGGTTCTATTGGGACCAAAGTTTCATCAGCTGGAGAACCTCCAGCTGCTGTGGTTCTCTTTCTCTGTGACAAACCAACCTGTTCCCCTCCTGGCCTGAAAAAATCAATAATATACCTTTCCAGGAAGTATTTCTTTTAGTAAATGCGTGAATTAGCAGATTGTGCAGTGATGGGTTAAACAGTTCGAGGTTTTTCACCAAAAACAAAAGTAAAACAACCGCTCCAATTTAGTTTCCATTTGGTGAAGAAGGAAGTTGTGTTCAGGGTCGTCAGAGGTTTCTGTGTCGTTTCCTTCAGTGGTTCTTGGTGCAGCGCCCCCACAGGCCAGGAGGGGAACAGGTTGGTTTGTCTCAGCAGAGAGAAAGAGAACCACAGCAGCTGGAGGTGGAGCAGATGTTTAAACTTTGGTCCCAAACCGAGTCCAAGTGGAAAAACAGCTTCATTTTCAAACCAGTCAGGCATGCAGGAGGTTTTACTCACCCAAATCAAACTTACGGAGTTGTGTTGCTTCACCTGCCCAGGAAAAGAGAAGAAGGACTAATTAATACAGAAAATATGTGTTTTATTTTCTGATATGTTAACTAAACTTTAGCTGCAAACTGTATGATCCTGGACATTTTCAGCAACATGTTTCTGCACCTGAATTTGTTTCAAACTGATCAATGAAGAACTTGTTTGGTGTTTTGTCTCCACGGCAGCTGTAGAAAATCATCGAAGGCTTCAGGCCAATATTTCTCTACATAACTTAATTGTAATGTTGGATTTAGCGCCGGTTAGCGCAGCGCACAGAGAGGTGGGCGGTGAAAATTTAATTCTCTGCTTTGGTTTTTATCAGCAGAGACCACTTCCATCCCTTCTCACGTCAGAGCATCATTTATTTAAGTTGTAATGCTGTTTTTTTCTGGTTGCTGCTGAATGAAAGCCGGTTTGCAGCCTCTGCCGGGGTGAGTTAGGTGTAAAGAAGGGAAGCGTGCGGCCTCAGGAAGCGTGGGAATCTGAGCGCCTTGCCGGGTTTCAGCGGCTGATGACATGCCAGAGCTTCAGCCGTTCATTCAGCTCTTTGTCTGCACGTCTCGGCGCTCACCCAGACGTGACTCAAATAACAACGAACCTCCTCTCCTTACGACCCACAACTGGACAGATTGGGTTATTGATCGGCGGGTTCTTTAAGCGCTGAGGCTGATCCGAAATCTGACAACTCTGATGCAATTATTAGCATCAACAAGAAAGCGAAAGAAAAGCTGAAGAAATCTTCCTTTTTCAGAGAGGATTTGTGTTTGTGGTTTATGATTGTTGCCACGCAGTCACAGCCGAACAGTTATCTAAAAAATAAATTACAAATACTTTTTAACATCACTTTTATTGTTACCTAATGGTACTACGATATATGGTGATAATGTTTTAGGTTCATACACTGCCTTCATGTCCATCAGTCCGTCGCTGGATGTATGATGTCATCACCTCATTTCCATATTTGGTCATTTGTCATCTGGCCGTAAAAGAAAGGCATTTCTAATTTGGAAAGCCAAAAACTGTTTCTAAATATTCCAAATATGTTTAGAACTACAAATAAACTTTATGAAATAATGTAAATAGTTTTACTGCATTAATCAGTTTTGTCCAATATCAAATTTAATCAGAAGACAGTAATCAGTTTATTTTAGTGCCACATTTTTGATAAAACAAACAAACAAAAAAAACTATAGGTTACATAAAATTTTTTTATTTACATCCTTTGTAACCCAGATCTTGCAGATGCGTGATTCAACTGCAGAGTGAACACAGAGCGGAGTGGAAACGCTCCAGGGTTATTTATGAAGATTTCATGTTACTTTGAGGCGCAAACAACGAAAAACCATGAAATGTTTACCTGTCAAAATGCCAGGTTTAATTAACGCATAAAGTATTTGCTGCTGGCGCCTTCTGCTCAAGTTCAAAAAGCATCGGTCTGAGTTCATTCCCACCAGCCCTGTTCAGTCCGCTTTAATCCAACTCCAGTCCGTCTGCCCAGAAAGCCCGGTCTGGTCTGGTCTGGTCCGGTCCAGTCCGGTTCGGTTGGTGAGGAGTGTGAAAGTTCAAACCAAAACGTGAACTCTGGTCCCCCTACAAACCTCGGTCTGGGTTCGGATTGAAAGCATATGAACAGCAAGCAGCCCGGAGACCGCTCCAAAAGCAGGAAGTGGACTACAGCGCAGGGCATCCTGGGTAAATACAACCAAAACAAACGTGCTAATCTAGTGCTAGCAGGAGAAATGACTCACAGTTTTTAGCCAAAAACAAAAGAGGAATCTACAACCACTCAAATCTGACGAAACTCCAATTTAGTTTCCATTTGGTGAAGAAGGAAGTTGCACTCAATTGTCTTCAGAGGTTTTTGTGTCGTTTCCTTCAGTGGTTCTTGGTGCAGCGCCCCCACAGGCCAGGAGGGGAACATGTTTTTGATCAAATTGGTTGGTTTAATAACTGATTTGTATTTTATGAATATATTGTGTAAAACAATAAATTAAGAGGCAGGATAAATCTGTTTTTGTAACTTAGACCTGATTTTTGATTTCACTTGTCACTAATATTCAGTAGCTTTTGGAGGAATGTTGCCACTGATAAACCTAAAAGCCAAAAGTCTCTGGATGCTTAGGAAAAGCTTGTTTTCTGTTTACCAACATAAACAGACGGTCTCTGTGGTACAACTCTTGTTTTTCTTTCAACCTCTGTCCCTCAAGTGTGTTTCTGTTTGTTAGGAATGATTGTGCTAATTATAATCCGTGCTGTTAATCAGGTTTTGACTCCTCTGGGTAGGTGGGAGCAAACAGCATTGCTGAACCGCGCATAAACTCCCTGTTTCTGTTGACAGCCTGTGGACGGCGGCCAAAAGCTGAAGCTAGTGACATGAAGCGGATTAAACCGGCTCCAAAGGTGCGTCGAAGCAATTAGTTAGAGGCAGATGTTTGACGGCATTAGCTCAGGACAAAGATTTACATTTGAATGTTCACCTGAGCTGCTTCTTTCCAAACAAATATTCTTTTCAATGTGTTAAAAAAAATAGCACCTGGCGCAGAAAGAGCTGCTGGGCCTGCTGCGCTGAAGAACTCCTTTAATGGAGCCATTTTACACTGCGAGGGAGATCCTGAAAGACATTTTTTATTTTAATTATTGACGTCAGTGAGATTGTAATCTTGCATAATTCAAAGTGTGACCACAAAGCCTGTATTAATCTATCTGGTTGCTTTCCAATTGTTTTGATAGCAATGCTATTAATGTTAATATCCTCAGCACTCCTTTAACTGACCACAAAGCAATATTAATGCAAATCTCTATGAATCCTAATACTCACCCCGGGGGGTCTTACTGGAAACCGAGCAGCTCTGTCCTTAAACATGAGGCGGCGTCTAAAATGGTTCATTCATTAATCCAACGCTTCGGGAATAAATCTGGTAGGAAGAACATTTTGTAACAACTGGGAACTCTCAAAATTTTAATCATCAAAATTTCTGAGAACATATGCCAAGTTTGATTGCTAAGAATAAAAGAGCAGAAGAAGAGAATGTAATTTCAGAAAAAGCATCAATAACCCAAAAAATGCCAGAAAACCTAAAATGAACAAATTCACTTAATCTGTCTGCAAAATGAACTGGGTGACATTTACAGACTATGTTTGACTTTTCAAACTCAGAAATTTCCTAAGTTTTTTCTCAAAAATTTCAGAGATTTTTTGGTGGACATTTATTCCTTTCTTTTCTGTCTACAATCGCTCTTATACGTCACTGAACAGTGTGAATGTGAGCCGCAGCAGCTGAAAGTCTTTCAGACTATCAGGTGGGAAAACACCCCAAAATATTATGTTTGCTTAAAATCCAAGCTAATGTCTGAAACCTTATAAAACTAAAACGATGTCATAAATATTGAGCCTGAATTCCTTCACATCGATGTGAAGGTTGTATTACAAGATGCTTAATCATGAGGTGTTCTTACTTTTTCCCTTCCAGCTTCATGTTGTGGTTTCTGTTGTAGGTTTAGTTCAGAGACTAATGAAGAAGAGATGTGCACAGAAAGTCAGAGTGTGAAAGAAATCAATTATTCCTCCAAGAAAATCTCCTGACTGGTTCACATTAACCTGCAGCCAGACAGAAAGATTTATGGCTTGATGACGATCAAACTTCTGATCGTAATGACATCAGAAAGTCCTCAGGCTGCCACGGGAAGCCATCCATAACCTGGCCAGGGTGCAATATTTATTAACATGTGATAAATGTGACATTTCAGACGTGCTGCTTGTTATCAGAGAGAGAAAGGAAAGTAATGAAGCCATCAGTTCCTGACGAATATCTGATTATGGTCGCATTTCTCATCATTTACATGCAGAAAATGAAAAAGATGTAATTTTCCTGTAATGCTAACGAGCTCTGCGCTCCGTTGGGGAAACTCATCACTGCCCAGGGTTGAAAATGAAGTTAAGTTGTCAAAAGAAATGACTTTGTGGAATAAAATGCTTCATTTATTATTCTGTATTTTAGACTATCTTACTCTGTGCACTTTCACCTGAATTAAATTCAAATAAACATAATTACAACTACATTCACAGTAAAGCAGCTTCGGTTTATAACGCCTGTACAAGTAGAGCTGTTAAGGACAGGGCTGAATCGGTTAATCGGACTAACCACGATGAATCAATTATTAAAGTAATCGTCAAGCAGTTTAGTAAACGATTAATCGCTAACTGGAGTAACAGACTCAAAAAAGGCCATTTGCTGAAAGACCAGGGCAGAAAGTCAGAGCAGCATATGTTTTAAATAAAAGGTCCTGCCAGCAGTCTGGCAGTATGTCAGACATTTAAAACTAAAAAAAATAATCAATAATTATCAATAGACTGGTATGAAACACTTATATTGTGATTTTCCAGCTATATTGCCTGCATTTTAAAAGGCGGGTTGTGGTTCTGGTTGTGGCAGTACAAATACTGTAATGTAGTTTCCCAGTAGAGTAACTGATCACTCAGGCTGTGAGGCTTTCATTGTCTTCATCAGAGAGTCTGTCTCTGTAGCGCCGCCCTGGAGGTAAAAGTCGAAACAGTTCATGTCCAGCACGTGTGTGATCTGCAGAATCAGTAACGACCCTCACTTCAAACCTGTTTGTTTGTTTCAGATGTGATGAAGTAAAAAAGCTGCATATACTTTCATGCTAAGTGTGAAAAGTTCTGCAGTTAGACTGGAGCCCTGAGGGTTGGACAGGAAACAGACGGAACCGACTCGCTGTGATTAAAGTCATTAATCGCATGTTTTCCTCCGTTGTTTATTTGCTGCCTGTGGAGAGAGAAATCTCCTCCATCCTGGATGGATTCACCTGCTCTGCTTCAGTTTCTGGGTTCCACTGAATGAACTATGTTGTTGTTGTTTGTTTGTTTGTGGAGCAGCAGAATAAAAAATCAATGTGAGTAAAATGTGGAGCCAGCTCTGGTGTCTCAGGCGTCAGGCATGTCTCCCGTTATTGACTTCCTCTTTCTATGTGTGTGTTTGGGATATGTTATTGCTCATTTCTTCTTCTCTTGTTTACAGCGGAGCGGTGCTGTTTGTCCTGTGGAAACGGGTCCCTGTGTGAGGAGAGGAGATGTGGAGTTTGGCTGCGAGGATCAGATTTCCATGTAAAAGAAAACAAAACAGAAAACTATTTGTTTCTCTTTCTTTACACAGTTCTGGATGTATTTAAACAGTTTCCCCATCAGGTTCTGTTCCAGTTGTCTGGATCATGTTACCTCCTGACTTTATCTGAACATGTTTAAAGGTCTTTGTAGCAGATTGAATCCATAATATTTCAATATTTTGGTTAAACATTCTCTGTTCAATTTGGGACCAAACTTCATCATCTGCTTCACCTCCAGCTGCTGTGGTTCTCTTTGCTCTGAGTCAAACCAACCTGTTCCCCTCCTGGCCTGCGGGGGCGCTGCACCAAGAACCACTGAAGGAAACGACACTGAGCGCAACTTTCTTCTTCACCAAATGGAAACAAAAATGTGGGCATCAGATTTTAGTGGTAGCAGGATTTCTCTTTTGTCTTATAAAAAAAAAAAACCACAAGCCATTTCTCCTGTTAGCGCTAGGCTGACGTGTTTGTTTGGGTTGTTATTACCCAGAATGCCCTGTGCTGCAGTTCACTTCCTGTTTTTGGAGTGGTTCATTGACCACAGTTCACATTCAGAATTCGTTTAGTTCCCCAAACAAACCAGAATTTCTAGAAAAACTGACTGAACTGGGCTGGAATGAATTCACTCCCAAATCTCTTTATAAATTCAAATATGCCTGAAGGAAACAACATGAAAACCTCTGAGGAAGACACTGAGTGCAAGTTACAAAATGTAAATAAAGATGGCGATTTTGGATTCGGAGGATTTCTCTTTAGTCTTTGGTAAAAGCCACAACGTCTGCAATTAAGATTTAGAGGGGCAGTGTTATATATTTTCATATTATTGCAGAATCTATGTTACTCTCAGTTGTTATAAAAATGCTGTATATATCTAACATAACTTAAAAGAAAACTGACTTCGTAAATTGACGCCTTGAAATTGGGCCTCCGTCTCTTTAAGAAGTTTCTCCTGTTTGCGCCTTCAGGAAGTCACAACTGAGGAAAAAGTTACACTGCAAATAATTTCACTAATAAGGTCACATTTTCTCCCATGTTTAAAGTGCAATAATGTTAATATTTAATTCATTTTTAAAAATGATTGGCTTAAACAAGCACCTACAGTTTTCTGAAAAATTACTTGCAGGGTTTCTTTTATGTCAAGTGTAGAATAGTTTAACTAGAAACACGACCAAAAACACACGTTAAGATTTTGTGCTGTATTTTTATTCTGACCTGCTTTTGGAGCATCTCAGTGACCAGGAAAAGAGAAAAATGAGAATAATGTTCGTCTTTCTGGCTAAATTTAAAACAAAAGATTTGGACTCTTTATTGTGCTCTCCTGATGCGTCACAGTGAAATCATCCCATCCTGCTGTCAGTTGGTAAAAAGTCTCTGGAAGTGTCATTAAAGCTGCACAGCAACGGCAGAATGATGCAAGAAAACTGAAAAATAAATGTAAAAATTTTTAGATTCTGGAAACCTGTCTTCTGTTTTTGTTGTTTTTATTTAATAATTAATTTTTAAAAATAAACAGACATCAAGGTTTGTCACCAGCTTGGTGCTGAATATGCTGTTTTAATGACAGAAGTGAGAATTAAAGACGGTATAAAGCATGGAAGCAGAGGCCGACGTTCGTTGGGATGAATAATCGTTGCGGCCCGGCGGAGGAACCGTGATGGACAGTCAGAGACGGGTCCAGTTAAAGGAACAAACGGCTGCAATAAATCTTTCAGCTCGACGCCCAAACAAAGACGAGCTCCAGAGGAAACTGGAGAGTCAAGAGAAAACACAGCCGACAAGATTTACATGCAACCTTCTGTCAGATAGTGGTCTGTGGTGGTGTGAATGGTGAGGCAGGACGCAGCAGATCCAGCGTGAGATGATTACGGTGATTTAATGGTGAAAACCCAGAACTCCAAAACACAAAAACAGTCCTAAAACCAGGCGCCACGGCTGAGCAGAAGCTCAACGCTGGAAGCAACTGGCAAACGAAAGGACAAGAACAAACAGCTGGACGACTGACTGGTAGACAGACAGGACCCGACAAAGACACAGAGACACAGGTGACATTAAATACAAAAGGGGTAATCGAGGAACGAGACACACCTGGGAACAATCAAAGGGAGGACAGGAACAACACGGAGACTCAGAAAACTCGAAATAAATACACAGAAAAAAAAACACAGATCGTGACACCTGCAGCGAAAAGCAGAGGAGCGCCATGGAAACGCTCCGCAAAGAGGCGACCGACATTTTTCTGGACCTCAGCGTCTCAAAACCAAAAAAAAAAAAAAAGACTGGATTTCAGGAAATCACACACATACTTAGAACAGGGGTCCTCAACCCGTGGCTTCTGGGGCCCCCAGGGGCCGTTGGATCTTCCAAAATGGTTCAAAGTTAAAATGATAAAGAATCAACTAATGTTTTAAAAATGAATTTAAGAACAAGTTTGAGCTGCTTGTTTCCATGTAATAAATACATTTTACAGGAATAAAATGACACTATAAAACCTTTTTGTTGGGAAATATTTTTCATTTTCCAGCAGTTTCAACACCCAGCAGAAAGAACGTCTTCACCTTCTTTTCTTTTATGGTTTCCTTCACATTTACATTTAAAAATAAAAATAATCTGGAGCTCAAACAATTTAATGTCATTATTTTTAGCTTGCTTCAATAGATAATCAATATTACCTTCATTTCTCTGGTGGCATCTACAAGATTTTTAGAAATAATTTAAATTCAGTACAAACAATTAAAACTGAACACTGCAAAAACACAAAATATTACCAAGTAATTTTAGTTCAGTTTCTAGTGAAAATATCTTGGTGCATATAAGTCATTTTTCAGCAACATATATGAGCTTGTTTTAGATCAGTAATTCCTTAATATTGATGAAAACGTTCAGATTCCACTGGCAGATTATTTCATATTTCAACATGGAAACATATTTTATGTCTTATCTAGTTAGTAGGTAACTTCTGTAAAAACATTTTTCTGCATATTTGTTAAAATTGCCACCATGTTGTGACAGTTTAATATAAAATAGATATTTTTTTTTAAAAGTAACCCCTTCCTGTGGTCCTACTGCCAACTGCAGAAAAAACTGCCTGTTTAGGAAACAACCAATCAGAGCAAGGAGGCGGGTCTTAGAGCTGTCAATCACCCTGGTGAATGTTAGATTGTGATAAAGAAAAAATTGCATTATTATGTTTTGAAATGCAATCGTTTTGCATCAAAACTGTATCTAATAGCCAGTTATTGCTGTTTTAGGACGTTAAAATAAGCGAATGTTGTAAAAAAAATATTGTTTAATTTGCACAGTGGTATTAAATTACTGGCTGTAAACTTTTATCACATTTAAAATGAACAAAATTATGACATTATTAGCTATTATTGCAACCCTGAGTTGATGGAGATGTTGCAGGATGACTGACTCTGCTGCAGATTTTTGTAAACATGAAAAACCGGGTGAGATTATCGGTCCGGCAGCGTTCGCCTCACGTCTCCCCTGGACGGAGCGGGTTGGTTTGCCGTCAGGTTTCTGTTCTCCAGGTGGCGTCCCAGCTGGCGCCGTGTTCATCAGGATGTCGTAACTCCAGGTACCGCTCACCCCATCGCTCACAGGTCGCAGCACTGAAAAAACGCCCACGCTGCTGCAACATTCAGCTCATTTATTGTGCATGTAAACCTTTATTAGATCAGTGAAATCTGTTACTACCTGTCCTCTAAAGAAAACGCATCCTGTCTTCATTCTGGGGTTTTACGTGTGAGAACAAGATTATTTCCTTTTTATTGGGTTTTAACATTTTTATTCACATAAACTGCTAGTTAAAGCTACTCAGTTAACTGCTGTTGCAACCATGACAACAGGAAAAGCAACTGTTGCTGCTCAACAATCTGGGAAGGGTTCAAGAAATTTAAAGGCCTGAGTGAATTTGCTTCAAATCAAACAAAATTGGTGTCAAACATTTAAAAATATTAATAAATGTTTCCAAAGGTCGACCAGCCGCCCCACATTTACAAAATCAATCAAAATCAACTCTGCTGCAAAAACCCTTAAATGCACAATTAATTCATATCAATTTAGTTTGATTTTGTTAATGTGAGGGCTGATCTTTGGCAAAGGCAAAGTACACAAAAGCTGTAGTAAACAAAAGTAGCTCTACTTCAATATATTTTCACTCAACTAAACATAAAAAGTCCTAAAAGTCAAAATAAGTTCAACATCTGTGAAGTTTTGGTTATCGACTGTTTAGATTTCTTCTAGTAATTATATGTTTGTACTGATGCTCTTATTTTGAAGTGGACAGAGGCCGTTTACGCATCAGTTCCTCACGTTCCACAATGAGCTCTTTACACGTCAGCTTCCGCATTCGGGACAAAGCGGCTCGGTTGTTTCCGGTTTATTGAAAATGGCATTTTACACTCGGTGCTTGCAGGGCCTGGCCAAGGTAACAATGAATGATGAACATCGATCCGAAGCCCCAACAAGTAAGCTGGAGAAAGGTTTAAAGATGTTCGCCTCGTTACACATTCACAGATACAAAGGTGAGTTTTACTTTATGACTAACATTAACTTTAGCTTCTGCTAGTAGGAATATTCTCTGACATTTTTAATTGTAGAAATGTGCTATTTAAGTATCTAAACATTTTTAAGCCATTCTAACAGACAATGTTTTTACTACTAATTTCGTAATTATTTCCAGGTATATTATGTGTGTTTGTTGTTGTTAGTGTGAGAAACCAGGTAAGGGGTTACGGTTCGGGCTTTTGCTTCCGAAGCATCAGGAAGGACAACAGGCCCCATAGCTTAACGGTAGAGCAGCTCTGGTGGCAGAGTGAGTTCAGTTGACTGTTCAGGTTCAAAGTTGTGCTACCGTGTTCTTTAAGGTCTCCGTGTTATTTCCTTTTATTACTTTTGTGTTGCTTCTTGCGAAAAGCTCAAATAGGACGTGTGTTTACAGCAGTGTGTAAAGGCGGTCAGTTGCTCGGTTGTCTGGCTGTGGGCTGCTCACTTGTTCCCACACACTCGCTCTTTCAGGCTGAATACAGAAGTGATTCCAGGGACGGCTCCTTTATTTACCATCCATCTCCCCCTGGTAGTTTTGGGTGAATACGCTGATCCAGACTGAAGTGAAGGCTGCAAACTTTGCTGTGCGGCGTTAGCTTTAACTGGTAGCGACGAATATTTACAAACCACCATCTTCCTCTTAATTCAGGATCTCTTGGAAATCCATGAAAACTTAAAAGCCCATTATATTAGGAAGACAACAAAGTGCATGTATTGTTTTATTTCCGTCTGAAATAAGACTTTATCTTTTCTAGCTGTCATGGTAACTCCAAGCGAAACAAGAAAGCCGCATTTCGCTCATGCGGATGTGACGTCAGCGCCGTACCCGCAAAGAGCCCACAACTTTATTTAAAACAAGAAACATACAGAAACAACATAAAACGGACAGGAGAGAACAAGATATAAACATAATAATAAATATAATATCTAAGAACATGTAAATAACAATGCCAAAGTAAATTGATGATTACGGTTGTAGCTATATAATTTTAATTGAAGCTAGAGACTTGCATTAGCGCTGCTAGCTGCTGTATTGGTGTAGTTGGGCTACTTTAGCGTTAGCAAAACGTTTATTCTGCTGGACAACTAAAGTGCTAGTTGGCAGCGCTCACCACTGCTTTTTACTCACTTGTTGTTTTGCTTGTTTTCTTTTTTTTTTAGTTTAACTGTAAAAAAACAAAAATCACATTTAAAATGATTTACATTGAAAAAAAAATTAGGAGCAGTTATATAAACCTTTTTTAGGGTAATAGTCTCTATAAACTTTTGTTTTTAATTTTAATTTAGTACATAATAAAAATAATCCTGAATTTATGTAGATTTTATCTTGTTTATGTA
>NC_045686.1:3500100-3526321 GCF_003331165.1 Xiphophorus hellerii | reverse complement strand
TTCTCTCTCTCTCTCTCTCTGCCGGTCGCGCGTTTTATAGATCTTTAACTTCTCTCTCTTAAAGAGAGAAAGGATCATTTATATTTGATGGTACTTGTCCATCGGTTACCACCTTCAAAAAGAAAAATGATTAGTGACCTAAATGATCGCAGAGGGCCTAACATTCAAAGACCTCTGGGTCAGTCGAACAGTTGACGATCAATCTGTGACGTGTGATTCGGGCTTCCAGTTCGCCGCCACAGAATTGTCACGTGGACCAATGACCATCATGAGTCCAATCAGGTGCAGGGCGACCGCCACAGTTCTTATTAACGTACAGTATTTGAAATGTAGTCCCTTTCATTTTATCGTCCTTAAAGTTAATTCTTTCAAAGTGAAGCATCTCAAATTAAAATAAGGAAAATAATTATTATTTAATCATTAACGTTAATAATGTATTAATCTACATACCATATCGATAGTCTAATTAATTGTATATATATTGTATAGGTATAATATATATATATGTTTTTTGTAGGCCATGTTACCAAGTTTTTTATACATAATTTTTTTATTATGTAGTTAAAAATTAAATTTGCTGGTATAATATTTCGCTTTATGTTTTTACAAATATTGAAAAGACAAAGAAAATAGAAAGTTACCCAAAAAGATCACAGAGGATCTACATTCAAAATCTAAAAAACATACTGTTATGTAGATTTATATATATCTATTTCTACATATCTACATCATAGACCAATATCACATGTCATGTGACCATTAAACCTTAGTCACATGACAAAGATTTCGTGAGTAAAACCAATAACCTGCTGAGCCAATCAGGGGCAGGCGACCCATAAACAGGCCTTTAAATGCAACAGCCTCCCGATTCAGCCATCAGTTTAATTGAAATTCTTTGCTGTTTTGTCAACGTGTCTTCTTGTGTAAATAAAAAAAATATACATTTTACATACTCCTGTGTATGGAAACTTATTTCCCACCCCGTATGTGTCCCCCCTCTAACGTGTCATGTGATCATAATCACATGACACAGACCCCCTAACAGGCCGTTAGATGAAGACCTGGTACTAAAAATGGCCTTGTAGGCTACTAAATGTAATAATTATCTTGGGCAAAGTTTTTCATTCACAAATGTCGTTTTCTTAAAGCCAAACCATCTTTCCTCACTTTTCACAAGAAACTCTGCCACCTCTTATCTCTAAAATTCATGGACAAAGAAGAAGATGCAGAACTGAATAATATGATAAACAATTTGAAACTGATGGAAAACCCCTAATGTTTTGGGGGTTTTTGTTGTTGTTTATTGTTGTTGTTTTGTTCTTTCTGTAAGTATGGAAGCAACCTGGGTCGGCTTCTTCAAGTTTTTCAGGTTTGTGTACATCTGATGCCGATATCATGTCTGTTGTACATGATGGTAATAATAATAATAAAAATAATTTTAAAAATTCCTTGTACTCTGCAGTAGCAACGCTTGTCCATTTAAGAAAGGATAACCGATCTTTAATGGGCTTTGTGTTTGCAAGCGTTTCTTGCAAGACAAAGAAAATGATCAGTGAAATGATGGCAGAGGGCCTACATTCAAAGACTCTGGTTCAGTTGGTCATTGACGTCAAGCTGTGACCTGTGAGTCAGGGTTTGAGTTCGCCACTGGAGAGTCACGTGACCAATGACCAGCTGAGCCAATCAGGTGTTAGTACGTACGAACATACATAGTTACATTGAAATACTGTTGTATGACAAGCTTTACACAACAAGACGAAAAAGTAAAAGGGCCTACATTCAAATACTGTATGTAAATAGAACTGTGTGTCACAGATTGACGTCAGTGGCCGGCTGAAGCGGAGTCTTTGAATGTAGGCCCTCTGCAATCATTTGGTCACTAATCCTTTTATTTTTGTCTTGCAGGCTGACATTTGTAAGAACGAACCAGTTAGGTAGGATAGATGATCATTTCTGTCTTTTGCCTCTCTCTCCGTCTGTCCCTTTATCTTTTTAGATGGAGGTTTTAGAATAGACTGAAACTGAGAGTTCGTTCACAAGTGTTGCCACGCGAGACGGAAAAGAAAAGTATTAGTGCCGGAGATTTTTTTAAAAGACTTAGTCTTTAAAAAAAAAAAAAAAAAAACCTTACGCAAGAAGCGTAAGGTACTGATGTTGGCACCCTGCGAGAAGTAGCTCCTGTAATGATCTCAGTAGATGCCCAGTTCTACCAGTTCTACCAGTTCTACCAGTCTGAAGGAGCTGAGTGGAGGAGTGGTGAGAGAGGGCTGCTCTGTGAGCCAGAAGCTTGGGAGACTGCAGCTCCAAGGGAAAAGAGGAGGACCTGTACCTCTGTCCAACCAGGCCTTTTGCACAGCTGAATGGTTGCCATGGAGATTAAAGGATTTCTCAAACATGCATGAAAGAATCAAAGCAACACTGTAGGAGTGTTTCTGATGAGGGAATAACATTATAACATTATGTAAAGCTGATTCAAGTTGAGTTTACATAATTCTGACCCTGACTGTAACTTAATCAAGCATTTTCTTTAGCAACTGTAAGAGTTTAGTTATTTTTATTTTGTCATTAATTTATTTTGAATGTATGTAGATGAACTCCAAACCTGTTTACAATTGTGTTCAGGTGAAAATCCACAACAGTGGTCGTTCAATATTTTTTGACAAGGGTCGATTAAAACTCAGACCCTACAGTGTCAAATTAGAGGGCATTAGAGGGTCTCTGGAAGGTTCCTGAGTAGAGCACATACTGTAAGTAGCTTATTTACATTATCTGAAGAGGCCACCTCTGATACCGCAGCACAATTTAAAATGTAAGCAACACCTACAGGTGATATGAACCTCTTGTCTGAAGATGCACAGTGAGACTATTTGTAAAATTTGAGTGACTCTTAACAGAAGAGGCAAGTTAAGAGCTTTACTGTAGAGCCTCTCAGCTAGAGACCAAAGTGGATTAATGCTAGGCTCTCATAGTGAACACATTCCTTCATCTCCTCCTGAGTAGAAACACACACACACACACCCACACACCCACACACACGCACACACACACCCACACACACCCCCACCCCCCCCCCCCCCCCACACACACACACACACACACATGGTCTGGACATTAATGCATTTGACTGTAAATATTAGAACATGTCTGTGTCGGTCAGGTCAGATCAGCTCAACCTTGACAAAGTGGGAAACGTTTCAATTGAGGGCAAGTGGGGGAGGAGCTAAAATACAGATCATAAATAATTTCTAAAGTGACCATATATGACATGAAGATATTTTGTAATGGCATGTATTCATAGTGTCAATGGCTCTGTAAAAGTGACAGACGTTATCCTGGGAAATTATGGCTCCAATCATGATCCCTGCCATTAGTAAAGCTTCACTCTAATATCACTAATGGCCACTATGGTAATTGTAGCACATTAAAGGAGGCACGTTATGTCTTTCTGAAAATTTATGACAATGTTTTGGTTTATAGCGTTTCATACGTTCCTGTCTAACTCCAGTCATTTCCATAATTGTGCTTGACACAGGCTGACTTAATGTGATGCATTAAAGAGTGGCATAAACAGACACTGTGTATCTATTAAAAAGCTTAACTGCTTGCTCTGCGATGAGCTGCTGGAAGCTCGGCTTTCGCACATAAAAGCTGGATCAGGTGAATAATTTATCATTCTCATCCCTCTCTGTGAAAGCAGAACACATTCTGCATCTGATCAGAGGAAGACGAGCGTTAAAAACAACAACAACAAAAGACACAGGAAAAAAACTCCAGCCATGCAGTAAATTGTGAACCAGGCCTAAATTGTGAGTCAGTTTAAATTTGAATGGGGAGTTATGCAACCTGCTTGTGTCTCTGCAGTGGCGGCCCCATCTGCTGGGGTTCCCTGTTGCAGGCAGAGGCCAGTCAAGCTGTCTAACACATGACGGCTTCAGTCTGCTGTGGGTCGGCTGAATAATTCAGAATTCCTACTCAGGACCGGCTGGCAGCCAGATGCAAGCATCTGAGACACCACCGAGGTTTTACAAATAGACCCTGGAAAACTATCACTGGATATCACAGGCTGTCTGCACGGCTCACCGTCAACCCAATGTGCTGAGTCAGCTTTCTGCTTTATTCCAGGCAAGGTTATCATAGTTAACTAAAACGTACTCAACACAGACCAAAAGTTTGGACACACTTTCTCATTGAATTCAAACTTTTGGTCTGTACTGTATATATATATATATATATAAAACATAATATGCTCATGTTTTACAGTAGCCCAAAATGACTTATAAAGTGTTTGTTGTTTTTCAATTAATATATCTGGTCTGTGTCACAGATTTATATAGCACCAATAAATCTAGGTTTATTGGTGGTTGGCAAAAAAGGTTAAATAAGCATTACCACCACCAACTGGTAAGGAGTGTGCACCACATGACAAAAAAAGAAATAGATCAACAATGTCCAATTCTATTTTCATATTAGTAAGATTCTTAATTTGGTAATTCCTGTAATACAAAATAACATGCTCTATTGTCTCAACTTCCCCACAGTCACATTTCCCTGTCTGATGTTCCCCTATCAAAAATAATGAGCTTTTCAATCCAGTGTGTCGAAAGTCTTGAAATAATTATCTATTCTCTCCTGTTTCTTTCTGTTCTTACTGTTACTTTAATTTTCTTTCAGATTTTTTAAAACCACTGTCCTTTCCTTCCTTCTATTCTTAACTTTTGCCACCTCTCTTTCATTTATTGTTTAATTATATCCTTTATTTCTGCTTTACTAAAACTAACATTAATATCTATCCTTACCTGATTGGTGTTCTCTTTAGCCATCCTGTCTGCCATTTCATTCCCCTTAAACCTGTGATGTGCTGGAACATGTACTGTTACCCTCATCACATTGATTTTATAAAGTGTTTGTTGTTTTTCAATTAATATATCTGGTCTGTGTCACTTTCTCTCCCCTCTCCTCAGCCTGGCTCCTGCTCCAATTACTCACACTTACAATGAATTAGTTCATCAGCCCAGCTCTTCAGTGTAGCTTCCCATTATTTAAGCTCCTCATAATCTGTCATTACTCGCCGGTTCGTCTTATTACTCCACGTCACCTCTCCTCATCTCGTCTCTAGATTTTCATCAGTCAATCAATAAAATCTACCCCCCCGCCCCCCTAAACAAACTTAAAAATTGCATGTTATGCTGCCAGCACTTAGCAATTAGCAACAACTCAGAGGTGGAAGTGAGAGCGTGGAGTAACATAACCAATCACTCAGCTGGAACACGGTGCGCTAAATAATAAAACATTATTTAACGAAGCTTTGAGACAGGTAATTTTCCTCAAAGAATTTTAAAAATCGAAGTACTCGAATCATTCGAGGAATCGTTACAGCCCTACACTAAACCAGCAGCAAGGACGCCGAGGCATCTGATATCTCTCTGAAGGAGTTCAGCAGAGGTATTAACATTTTTCAGATGCCTTATACATCTTTTGAAGTACCTGTGTTTACTCCCTAATCCTAAAATCTGATGAGAGGACAAATTTTAGGATTAGCCCTTGATAAGGTAAGTAGTAGTGTTTAGGTCTTAAGTTGACATTAGGAAACAGTGCCTTTCTGGTTTCCAAATATTCCTGGATAAGAGCATCCAAGTAAGTAACCTGTTCCTTGGAAACTTGCTGAGAATAAATTAGGTCAACAATGTCCTTGAGATGCAAAGTTAACTGCCAGACTCAATCTTGAGGATTCTGCACTTTACCTCCTGTTAGATTTAAAATATCAAGAAATTCCCATTTTGAGCAGCTTGCCCACTAAGTTTCAATGTTTTTGGACCTCACAAGACTTGGTGAAGCGTCTGTTCCTTTGTATTTAAGTTGCTAGATGAGTCTGTTCAGAACTGTGTGAGTGAACCATTTATTTGTGCTGATGAAATAGCACAAACTATTTTGCTCTTGAGGTATAGAGTAAGATTGTATGAGACAACACTCTTGAAGATGTCATAGCCGAGACATACCAGGTGGGCAAACATCAAAGTTTTGTATAGAATCAAACACAGACCTGAACCATGCAGTATTTCTGCCACGCCTTTTCTTTCCAGCTGTTTAGTGGCAGATCTGTCAGTTTTTGTGCTCCTCGGAGGTCCACAAACTGCTGATTCAGCACCTTGAAATTCAGGTTGAGTTAACAGACAATATCTACATTTTTTCTAAAACTCCCAATACAATGAGAGCCTCTGGTTGTCTCCAGCAAAACAGTGTTGTTTGCCGTTCTCCTGCAGCACTTTCAAATTGATCAGGTGTTCTGAAAAAACATTGTCATGGCCAAATTCCTTAAAATCCTTCTTCTCCAGTGAAACTGGAGCATTCGACCCGGCATGGGGAGGAATGTTGAGTAGAAGGAAGTACACAGTCAAAACCTTCTGCTTGTTTTCTGCACAACAAAGTGTGTGGGCTGCTTCAAATGCATTTTGGTATAAAACCAGTCAGCCTCAGTCACTGATAACACTGTGACTGAGACCATCTGATCTTGAAACATCAGGATCCACTAATAGGAGACTTTGCCAAAGACTAAATCCACAATACTTTTAAATGTAATTAGCACAAGAACATAATAGGAAAATCCCTCAGTTCTCATCTCTGCCTAATACTCTCTCTTTTGGCTCAACATACTTGAACACATCTTTAAAGAGCTGAACTTTTTAGTAAGCAGTTCTCAGTGGCCCAGTGTGAACCATAGTAAACATGATCATATCTGATGTGTATTGATGACTTTAAGATGAAACAATGGAATGTTGGTTATTGGTTTTCACAACTGTTGACAATATGATGCCTTTTATATTTTCATGATGTAAAGATCTTTATGTTACTGAAATGTGCAATGCAAATAAATAAATAAATAAATATTGATTGATTGATTGATCAATTGATTGATTGAGTATCGTAAGGGTCAGATCTTCTTCTAGTTCTCCGGTTTCAGTGTGAGCAGAATGAAACAGAATATTAGATCATACATCAGGTCTACCGATAGGCTCCGCACAAGCCATCACCCTGTTCTTTGTCCAGAAACAAAGCTGACCATCTCTTCCAAACTTTTCTTTCTCACTCTGGAGCATCTTTGCGCATCCTCTGTCCATCCTCCTCCTCCTCCTTGAAGAACACGCCCCAGCAGCCTCCAGCCTCCAGCACACAGCAGCAGCAGCAGCAGCAGCAGCAGCAGCAGTGAATCTCCGCTCCGCCACGGTGTCGCTCTTGGAGAGCGATCCGGTCCGACTGGACTTCCCGAACAACTTCTGTCAGAGTTCCGTGGACCTTCGGAGGAAGCAGAGACAACAGAGCCGGGACGAAACATTCTCTGCCTCCTTGCCTGTGGTTTTCTTTAGCGCTTCTTTCTGACATCCCGAATTGACTTTTCATTTCCTCATCTGTCCTCCAATCCGCTCCCGACCTGCGGGGAGCCGCGGCGGTCCGGGTGGTCGGTCTGGACGGGAAGAACAGCCGCCCGGTCCGGGGAAGGATGCCGTACAGGTAAGGAGAGACTCCGACGTTTAACCCCGGAGTTAGCGGGGAAATGTGTGTAAGTAGGCGGTTCGGCTTGTTCTGGGTCACTTCTGAAGAAATCTGCAATATCAGTGCTGAGAATAAAAGAAACAGGTGAAGGTTCCGGGTGAAGTTGAGTTGCAGCATGCTCCTGTGCAGACAGTGTGAGCCTGACAGCCTTCACTTCTGTTTGGGCTCCATGACAGCTGGAGCAGTTCTGAACATTGGAAAGTTGAGTTCGACCTTTCTCTGACTTCCTCCCCTGACTCAGAGCCATCAGTCCCACCTCAGCTGAACAACTCAGCTGAGTTCATTGTTGTCTCAGAGGACAGTCTTATCATCATCACCTCTCATACGGTGCTCTGGTATAGTCAAAGCTCTGGAGCAGAGAGGGACAGCGGAGGCAGGTGTGCAGGGATAGAAGATGATTTTTTTTTTTTAGTTTTGATTTCATAAGGATAAATATCCAGTTATTTGAATGAAAAGAACCAACAAGCAGGAACCTGGTCTGCACATGTGCAGTGATATATTGGATTACTGAATGTTTATCAATCACAGAGACTCCAAAAGTGGTCATGATGACTGATCAGCCTGATGTCTCTGCATGCTGTGTCTTCTGTGTACTCCAGTACTCAACAAACACCGTTTAGAGATAGGGAGACATTTTTGTTCCGCAGCACAAAGCCAAACACTTTAGTTCTATTGGAAAATGAAACAGCACAGAGGCTGACGGGAAGCTCTGAGAGTTTTGTTCAAAATAAGCCCTGCAGCATCAGAAGGTTTGAGGGAAGGTGAGAATAAAAAAGCAAAGATAAAAAAGATTGAAATCAATATATTTTTTAATAATAATTTTTCTTTTCAAATGTTTATTTAATCATAAAATCTAATACGTTTTCAATTATTATAAAATCTAAATATATAAAATATTTTTTTGGAAATGTTATTTGCCATGCTCACCTGTCCGATTGGCTCCCAGTCAAATTTAAATGGAAAATGGGAAGGTTTCTACTACGAAAAGACAGAAGGGAGTCCATAAAAGAAACAAATGAATTTAATAGTTAATAAGTTAGTCTTTGATCCAAAGCTGCTGTCAGTAGAATGTTTTCAGTCCTGGTTTAAACCAACAGTGTGTGTACATCTCAGGTTTTCAGGGAGTTTGTTTCAGAGCTGAGGAGCAAAGAAACTAAATGTTGCCTGACTGGTTCTAGAAACTCTGAAGAGCTGAGGCATCAACATGGTTCATATATGACAGGCAGCTCAGGAATGGACTTCAGACCCTTTAGCTCTTCATAATTCTGATGTTTATAAGGAACTTAAAAAAGACCAGTTACAATCCTGCACTTACAAATAATTCTTTCATGCATGTTTTAGAAATCCTATAATCTCCATAGCAACCATTCAGCTGTGAAAGACACCTGGTTGGACCTAGCTCTGCCTTCAAGCTGCAGCTTCCAGCTTTGGCCTCACAAGCCGGGCCCTCACCACTCAGAGAGGGAGTGGAGCACAACTCACATTATATGAGTTCAGACTTCAACAACAATATATTTATTTACTCTGAGGGAATGAAGAACTGAATCTATGATGAAGTTCTGTACATATTTTATGGAATATTTACCAACCAGACGCTCTCCTATCCTGACTCATCAGCTCCTTCAAACTACCAACACCTGGTGGAACTGCACATCTGCTGGGCTCATTAAATGAGCTACTTCTCAGTGAAACCCTGTTAAACGTTAAATGGTTAACAGAGGAACCATGTTGTGTGATGAGTTTCAGAAAGATCAGAAATTTTACAAAGACAGAGGCCCATTTTTAAGGCATTAAATTGCAAAATCAAATTTCTTTTAAGCCATATTTGATAAAGCATTTTTATAACAACTGCATATAAACTTGTTAGTTGTGTGTACTATAAAATGACACTATTTACCTGGAAAACACACAATACTGACCCTTAGTTCTGGGCCTTAGTTCTGTGTGGATCAGTGGATCCTCAGTCCTGTTTGTTCATATTGTCACCTTCCTAAAATAAAAGTGATTTTGGCAAAAACATCACTTATACCAAAAAGAGAATGACTCCTTCCATTATTCTAGAAAGCTGGAACATGTGCTACATGTGGGACCCCTGACATGACCGCCCTCCCTCCTGTCCATGACATCATAATGACATTAAAATATGTGGCTGCAGGAAAACACCTGAACAGTGTCAGAGGGTCTGGATAGGAGAGCGTCTGGTTTGGTAAATATCCTATAAAATATCACTGTACAGAACTTCATCACAGATTCAGGTCTTCATCGCCTCAGAGTAAATAAACATATTGTTGTTGAAGTCTGAACTCATAAAGGTCTGCCAGAGGTCTGAATGAAGGTTGTGATGACACAGAGGTCCCAGCAGCTCGGACTTCTTGCTGCCCCATTCATCATAGTGACCGTTGTTGGCGCTTCTACAGCTGTTGGCTGTGGGGCGGATCTGTAAACTCTGTCCTATGACCGTCTGAGCTATAGCTAACAGGGCAGCTCACGCCCTGAGCCGCTCCACTTGCTGCCTTCTGGAAACTGTGAGGACTGGGACAGGGTGGGAGGTAGTGCTTTTCAAAGTGGGGGGGTCCACCTGGGAGGCCACCAGGGGGCACTGTGGTGACCTCAGAAAGGTGAAGGGAAGATGAGAAAAAGAAAATGTAAAAATAAATAAAAATGTGAATCCCATCAAATCTTTAATTTTTCATCATAATTTTTGTTTTCTGTTATTGAATCCTTTTTTAAATATAAAATATACAGTAAGTTCAAATAATTGATTTAAATGTTATTTCTGATGCTCATAATCTGATTGGCTGCCAGTCAGATTGATCAAGTTGCTTTGCTCGTCAAGCTAGCATAACAAACCAGAAACGGAAAAGTTTGTGACAAGAAGGAGACCAAAGGAAGCAGCGCCGCTGTGGAGGACTCTGCTGCAAAACAATAAAATAACATTTGATGTGATTAATATAAAATACTGCATATTTTCTTATAAGCAAAAGGGGGATTGTAATAAAAAATTGTGTGGTCTGGTAATATAGTTTTTAAAAAGAATTTTCTGTGGTGGAAAATTATCAAATTTTGCACCACATGAAACCCATGGCCATCTAAAATCAGATGGCGTGAGGCAGCATTTATGCTAAATGAATGTAATAATTATTGAATAGTGAATAAAAAACATCCTAAAAGTTGATGTTTCTTTACATATTTTGTTGCATTGTCTGTGGGCCAGAAGTCAATGCTGTTTGAGGAACCATGACATGTGGTAGAGATAGAGGCGGGATGTAGGAGTCTGATTCCTGCTCGGTGTGAACACTCTTCCCGGTTTTGAAATGCTAAATGAGTTCCAAGCTCCACCCACTGGGCCACCTTGACCTTGGCTACCTGCTCCTGGTGCCTTTACGAAGCATCACATCTCAGAGAGAGTTTGGCCCTGCAGCTTGCTGTGTCATCACTCAACTCTCCCAATGGCCGACCTACTGTGTCCAATTTACAAAGACATGTTTGGGTCGCTGCAGCGTGGATTAATTTCTGCCCCAGCCAGCGATTATGGAGGCAGGAGGGGATGAGGGGAGAGAATGGAGGGGTGAAATCTGAAGAGGGTGCAGAAATTTGTCAGCTCTCAGCACTGACACCCTCATCCAAGTCGTCTTCTAACGGATGGTGATATATGACTAAGGTGACCATATTCATTATTCACACAGCCGTCCTCTTTGTTTTCCTCGGCATCGCTCTCTCCCGGTTCTGATCAAGTGTGTTCCGGTCTGCGGCAGTAATGATATGAGGAGATGTGTGCTGCCGTAACATTTGAAGGACGGCATGTTGCAGAGCCTTCCAAAACAATATCATAACCCAAATCCATTAGCCATATGGGTTCCATTGGCCAGATTTGCTTGATGCAATTTGGGCGTCCTCCCACTGCAGAGCCACAGTGCAAGGCTGGGATTCATTTCATTAGCTGCTGTTTTTATCCCCTCCTTCTAGAGCCTTTCACACCCACTGCCAAGGACAGCTTCCACTTCAGATCTGCTCTAATGCTAGGACAACAGAACTGCTAATGGGAATGGTTACATAACACATCATTTTATTTTAATAACATGACCTCACTGACACGCACACCTCCCGCCCCCCCACCCCCCAAAAAAACTGAGTAAAATAATGTAAAATGTTGACGAAAAGCATTTGAATAACTAAGATGTCATAGGGAAAGTGGACAGAATATTTTATTAGTTATGGGTAATAATGTGATTAAGAATATCAATCAATGCTCTGATGATCAACTGATTCGATAAATTAGTTTTACATTAACAGTCAACGTTCCAGAGCTCTTAGTCACTTTCATGAGGATAAAACTTAACGTCTCAAGAAGATGTGAGTTGGTTCCTGATACCATGTTTAACTCCTGGGACTCCCTTCATTATGTCCATTGGACACAAATAGATGCGCCTTTAAAGATAGCCGTGAATTACTATGCATGGATGACATAAGTTTAAATCTGGGCTTTGTGTAGATTTAATACTATCAGATACATGTATGTTCTCACTAAAACAGAACACATCATCCCATTTTTAGTCATTCCACTGGCTCCCTGGAGATGGCTTAGATGGTTTAGCACCACAATACATTAATGATCTGCTGTTGTTGTATCAACCTTCCAGACCTCTCAGGTTTTCCAGAAGACCTGAGAGGTCTGGAACATGGAGAAGCAGCATTCAGCTTCTATTCTCCACAAATCTGGAACAAACTCCCAGAAAACTGCAAAACAGCTGAAACACAGAGTTCCTTTAAATCCAGACTAAAAACCCATCTGTTTAGAGTTTAGTAGTAAACTCTAAACTACAATTATACATATTTGCATAATATGCAAATATGCAATTATGCATGAAATATGCATAATTGCTTGATAATTTTGATGATATTTGACAAAATGTAATGTTTATTGCTTGTTTCATAACTGATGACTGTATGATGTTTTTATGATGTAAAGGACTTTGAACTGCCTAGTTGTTGAAAATGTGCTTTACAAGTAACGTTGACTTAACATAATGAGGTTTATGATGAGACTCAACAGTGACATCAGGTCTGCCAGGAACAGGTGCTGGAACCACAACTCAGAAAACAGAATTCCATCAGGAAATCTTGCAGAACATATGAGATGCTCCCAAATGCGATCATATGCTCATATATACAGTATGTGTAAATATAATAGAGAAGCACACATTCTCCTCCTGAATAACAGTGCAGTAGCAGAGAGGCATTCTTTAGCACAGCTCAGAAAATGGAGTCAAACTGTTGGCTGATGATGTTAATGAATGATCTGGGCAGGGCAAACATTACAGGCTGGAGGTGACATAATGGGAGGGTATGTTCGCACAAGAACAAGCTCTGGAATTTGTAATTGTGATTATAATTAGAATATATGATGTAATTATTACTCTACTTAAATAAAGTAACTGATTAACTGGATATGTGTGTGTGGGGGGGTGGGGTGTGTGTGTATGTGTGCCAGTGATTGGGTGTGTGTGTTTGTGTGTGGTGACTGGGAAAGCAACTTGCAGCATTGTGTTTTCTGTCTGGTTTTATTGTTGTGTTGTATATTTTGTGACCAGCTTTGTCTACAATCTGGTACGGAGCTTCAAATGGTGACATTTATGTTTGACTTGCTCATTGTCCCTTTTTAAATAAAGTTCATTTTCCTTATTTTCTGTGGTCCTGCAGCCAAACCAGCTCAGGGGGGAGAATTCTCCAGCTCTGCTGTAAAATGTTATTAATGGGTAAATATTTAATCATGTTATTTTTTCCTTGTTGGGACTTTAAAAAAGTAAACCGATGTTTTGTTTCAGATGTCTGTGTGTTGTTTGTCTCTCCATCTCAGTGTGCGGAGCAGCAGAAAACGCTCTGTGTGTTGGGAGAACAGCTGGGATCCGACGCAAAGAGCTCGCAGATTTCTAACATGAAGCAACACGTGTTTCTACATGTTTATGACATCAGTACTATGTGAATAAAAAAGCTAATAGGGAGCAGGTGAATGATGTGCAATAAATACTGATTTCTTCCTGAGGAAATGTGATGATCATCAACTTGAGATGTTCTCGAATTCATTTGGAACCAGAGTATCTTGGTGTGATCAGGTCACTGGTTCTATATGCAGTGAGTGGAGAATGTTGTGGCTCAGGTTAATGTGGTCAGTCTCTATAATGCTTCCGTCTGAAAGCCTTCTGCTTAAAGTTGTTCTGGTTTTGTATAGATCCATATTTATTAGCCCTGCTGTGCTGGCTATGGAATGGACCTCTGAACACATAAATTATAGGAGCAGCTATGACTCCTCTCTCTGAATGTCTGTCCTCTGCCACCCCCCCCCCCCCCCCCCCCCCACACACACACACACCTGCCCCGCCCACACACACACACACACACATACCCCCAACCCCCCCACACATACACACACCACCTCTGTTCTCATACAGTGATAGGCAGGAAGTAAACAACAACTGTAGTCCAGGTGGAGGAAGTGTCTGGATAATAACACATCAAGTAGCCAGAGGGCCCCCACTCCACCAGGGGCCACTCTGCTTTGTTTGGGTCTTATCAGTTACATCTGATGGAGTTTACATCATAACTTTACAAGATCACAGCTTAGCAGAACTGCAGAGTTCTGCTAAGCTGAAACATTTTCACCTTAGTGACGGATATTCATAGAAGAATTGCTGTGTTTACAGAAATCTCAGTCGTTCATTTAAGTTGCAGTCAAAGCAAACAGCTCTGCGTTCTCACAGGCCAGAGCAGTTCGCTTTACGACAGAACCACCAGGAACGGTGGAATGATGAAACAGACACAGAATGCATTCTCTCTCCCTGTGAGGTCAGAATGGTTATTTAGCATTTCATTTTTTTAACCAGATGTTTAAAATCATCTTGTTGCTTTTATGAATACAGGATAGAAACTTTAAAACTGTGTTTTTACTGCTTTCGTCTTTATAGCACCATTTGAGTAAGCAGTGTTACTTTTGCTGTTTTTATCTTTTGTTTAACATCTTCCAGCTGCAGTTTGTCTCTTGTTGTAACCTCAGGCAGAGTTAAGTGCAGACCTTCTGGGATGTGTCACTGAAAGGATCCTGTCCTCTGTTGCTGCTTTAATGGAGCAGGGCAGAGCACTGTGCTTGGGAATCTAATGGTTTTTTTCTTAAACAAGGTGAACTGCCCACTCCTCTATTTAGACTATAAACACATTAACACATCATAGTATTCTCCTCAGCTTCCTCTGTTCTCTATGTGCTGTCGACTCATTAAGTCGTCACTTCAGTAAAACTTTGCACTTTCGAACCAGACATGCTCCAAAGTGTTTGCTCCTGATCAGTAAGATGCATCTGGTCAGTGTCCATGTCAGAGATAATATTCAGAAGGAACCTTTCTTAATATTATCAATTTATTTAGTTACCGCTGCGTTCTAGTCTGTGCGTAAAAAAACACATCCGTGCATCTGCACCTGTAGTCAGGAGTGTAAATTGTAATGTTTTCACCTCTAATGCTGTAAGAAGACAAACGCTAAGGTAACAAACAGTTTTCTCTCCAAAACTTTAAACACTGAGAAAGCAGGAGATATTTTTTCTCTGGGATGTAAGGAGGTTCAGTCCTCATGCAGTCCAGATATAAACTGTACTTTACACCAAGATCTCACTGAGATAGAAACAGCATCAGTCGACAGACTGTCTACTGGATGACGATCCACTCTGTGCCAAGTGTTGCATCAAACGCAACAACTTTAGAGTCACTCGTTTGAACTTCACTGGATTTCATCACCATTCCAGGATTCACTCTGATTGAATTATTCTGCATTTCTGCTACATCTTGTCATGCTTCAGTGTAAGCCTTTCTTCACCACAGCCAGCTGTTTTGACAGGAAGGTTAAAATCTATCTGCTCCTGCAAATGTGCCAATAGACACAGTAATTAGGCAGCTTTAGTTTCTGTTGCATCATGGCTCTGTACGATCTCTGATAGCGTTAGCCTTGCTGCTGCTGCTTCTGGTAAAATGCAGCCATAAAATAGATTTAATGCTCAAAATTTAATAAGTTGCAAGGACATATTGCAGCTAGTCCAAATGCAAAAATCATTTTTAATTATATTTGTTGTCAGAAGCTTTAGTAAACAGTAGTCTGGCTCATCACATTTTCTTTCCTCTGGAAGAATTCAAAGACAGTGAAAGGTCTTAATATCTGACTTTTTCCACTCTGAGGATAATAATTCCTCATCTTAGCTTGTATGAAACAATCAGAAGAAAATTAAGGTTATTCCAACAGATTTTGGTTTAATTGATGAGCAACAAATGACAGCAAATGACTGAGAAGATTTGCCTCCATGTTACCCAACTGGCTGCGTCGTACAGTAGATCTCCTGTTGAACCAGTGACTGGGATGCGATGTTTAATTTTCTGCAACTATCAGCCGCTATCAATTAGGGCTTTTATGGGGAGGTGCTGTCAGTTGCCATAGCAATCAATATGGTTGGCAGTCCATAGCATCCCCTGCAGGGCTGTGAATGGAGTGCTTGTGAGTGTCGCTGCTCTGAACGTTTAAAAGATTCAAAATCTCCCCAAAGCAGGACAGAAACAATGAGCAAGAAATACTGTTCACACTGCCAGACCTGAGCTGTGCATGCAGCTTCATGACTTGGTTAGAATTACACTAATACTCACAATGTTAAAACATAGCTTTGAAATTTGAAAGAAAATTGTTAATCTGGTGAAAGAAATGATTTACTAGTGAGCTCACAGTTCCACAGCGTCATAATTTACCTGCTGCTGCACGTTTACAAGCTGCTTTAGATTGGTGTCCAAAGAAAAAGTCTCTGATAACAACTTGCTATTTTTCTATGACATACTTTACTGGCTGTGATGTTATGATTGGACCTATCAAAGAGCTTTACAGGTGCTGTTATCGAATGCCTGGAGATGTTGACTCAGTGAAGTCAGGACCAGACCTCCATCTGAACCAGCGGGTCCCGATGGTAGAGAGCCGTGGTAAAAAGAGAGAACATGCTCTTTATGTCTGGGAGTTTCTATCCCAGGACATAAAAGGATCTGGTCTCTCAAACTAACTCAATTCAGTTCAGTTTATTTCTGTAGTGCCAATTTACAACAAATGTCATCTTGAGGCACTTTACAGAGAAAATATTTTCGATTCAATCAAAAACATACATTCTAACTACTCCTAAAAGCATACTGAGCTCAGTTAATTATTCATAGACGTTTAGAAAGTTTGTATCTAAGGAAACCCAGCGGTTCGCTCTGAGTCATTCACTTGCAGCGTTCACTCCTCCTGGACCAGCAGGGGGCGACACTAGAAATTTGCTTGGGTTGTGTCGTTGACTTTAGAGAAATCCCTTACACTAGTGGTCCCAAAGTGGGTCCTGAAGGGCCAGCGTCCTGCATGTTTTAGTTCTCCAACAGTAACAACCTCTTCACCAAGTCAGTGTTCCTCTTAGACCTTTTAACGAGCCTTTTCAACATGAGTGTCGCTTCATTCAACATGAGTGTTGAATGAAGCGACAGTGGAGAAAAATTGGAGAAGAATGGGAATGTTTAGTGGATATCAGCTGATGAACCACAGATTCAACTACATCATTCATTTTTTAAACAAAAATGAAGCAAAAGTGGAAGAGCTATCTGTTCATTCCATGTTTTGGTTGTATTTACCCAGAATGCCCTGTGCTGTGGTCCACTTCCTACTTTTGGAGCTGTCTCCGATCTGCTTGACATTCACATAATCTTTTGATTATGAACACCAGAGTTCACTTCAACCAACGGAGGCAGAGGTTTGTAGGCGGACCAGAGTTTGGTTGCACTTTCACACTTCCCCAAACGAACTGGACTTTCTCCACAAACAAACTGGACTTTTTCCACAAACAAACTGGAGTTTGATTAAAGCTGGTGTGGATGCTCCCTGTTGACTGCTGAGACATGCAGCAATATCCAATATGAACCCTAAGCTGGATTAAACATGGGTAGGAACTGATGGATGACGTATTGTCTGTGTCTGTGTTTGTTGATGCTGAATAGTAGTAATTAGAATTTTCTCCATGGATGTGAAAGGCTCAGCGTCTGCTCAGAGTTATGACCCTGCTTATCTGATGGAGCACTTAGTCTTCCGCTCTGCCTCGTTGTCAGGTATTCTTTACACTTGTGCTCGATCGATGGCTGTTGCCAAGTGTTAATGATGAGTCATACTATTAAATGTGATGACCTGCGGCCGTATTCTATTACCTCTTGTTTTCTGCTCCTGCAGACTTCTGTAATCAAAGTTTAAAGTAGATGCTGTCTGAGACGAGGATTGGTGACAGAACTCAATTATAAATGGCCTTTGCACACATACCACAGAAGAAGAAGTGTTCAGCGCGGTTTAAAAGTTTGAATGCCTTATTGGTTCCTGTCCCCTGAGGAGATGAATGTTTTCTTTAAAGCGATGTGTCAAGAAAATCCGAGCTCATCCCACTTCCCCATGCTGGAGATTTTAGTTTAACAGTAATAATAAATAAAGTTATCTTTAAAATGAATCACTCAAGTGACATCTAGGCCCAACAGTAGACTTAGGTGTCAATAAAATAAATCTGGTTGTGTGTGTTGTTTTTGTCTCCAGCAAACTTTGCTTTAATTTTACTTTTTTCTATCTAATCATAAGAAATCATAGTCAGTCAGAGAGAGTCATTAAACAGGAAAAGCAGGTTTCCTGGAAAAAGAGGAAGTTTCCAGCCTGCAGATTTATAAAAATAGCTGAGACTATTTCTTATTTTAAAGCATGAAAGTTTAAAGAATTAAATCTAAACATTTTGAGTAATTTGATAAGATTCAAAGTAAAATACTTATATTAATAATGGTTTACTTGTAATAATATTTACACGAACATTTGTGGGAACACTTACAAGAAAAACAAGTAACTGTAACTTTGGTATTAAATAATTAGAATCATGGATTATTCTTGGTTTCTTTTCAGAAAAACATCTGTAATAACTCACATTAGGATTATAATAAGGATAATTAATAAGTTATGGTTATAAAATCATAAATGAATGATAAATCAGAGAAGCTAAAGAAAATAAATGTGATATAAATGTGATTTTGACATTGAACTTGAAATGGTGTAAAAGGTGTAAATGCAATTAAACATCACTGATATGTTGGAGGTAGAGGGTAGGTGAAAGGTGAAAGGAAGGGAAAAAGGGGAACTAACAGGAGAGCAGAGATGATCAACGCCTTATTTAGGTAAAAGGTTGTGCAGGCAGCAGACACAGGAGGTTGAGCAACCCCGAGACAAAGAAGCACAGACATTAGGACATAATGTCTGAAGGACAGTGATGGATGTGAGATCATCTGTCTAAGCAGACAGCCAATGAAAACGCACCAAAAGGTGGAGAAACCCTATAAAAGGTGAGTGCAAAAGAGGAACCGTTCGTTGGATCCTCCGGGCAGCTTCGAGCCAAGATCGAGATGGACAAAGAACTCTGCAGCTGAAGAAGAGCCGGGGCCACAGAGCCGAAGACTGTCCTTCTCATGGAGACCAACCCGTCAGCCCTGCAATCTGTGGCTTCAAATCGCACTTCTCTCATCAGCTGGGTTCAGACCCCAAAGACAAAGATGAAGACAAAGGCAAAGACAAAGAAGAAGAACTGGTGCCTTTTTTCCTGCCAGCACCAAGTCCTGTGTGACCTCACCATCCATGCGGAGAGGAGGCTCATCAGACCTGCGGAGATTCCTGCCTTCACCGATCAACATCTTCCTCCTGCTGCAACACCTTCTTCATCATCAGGCCAGGTCTGGGGTTCGAAACGTCAAACTCCGTCCGTCTCTCTCAAAGGTTCTCTTTTTTTTAGTTCTCAGTATCAGCAGTAGGGAAAGATAGACTAGATGATTGATTTTACTTATTTGATTATTTCTGCTACTGAATTAAGCTGTACTGACCCTTGCAAAAATGCCTTATTAATAAAATATTTAGCATAAAGAAAATCTAAAAGATGTTGTGGACATTCAGTTAATGAGTCACCTTAAAGTTCTTTGATGGTTGTAAAATAGCTATGATGTTTGATTCTGGAGAGGAAAAAGTTTAAAATGTTTTTAGGTTGCTGGTAGCCCAAATTTAAAACGTCATCCTTGGGACTCACCCGAGTCACTAAAACCTACCTGGTTCAATAACAAATGCAAGTTGTAAAATAGAGAACGAGCGACCGTTAACAGGTGTGCTCTGTGAAACTAGTTGGCTGTAGGCTGCTCAGTCTGGCTAATTCACAGGGGGAAGAAGGGTGGGACACCTGGATGTAGGCCGTCAGAAAACCAGGCGAATCGTTTCTCGAAACCAGCTTAAACAGAGTTTACTTCAGTCCTGGACAGGGTAAATCCCGGCAGATTTAGGAAATTCAATTAACCCGTTAGAAGGAGAGCTGGTAGCACATCTCCCCTCTCAGAAGAGGAAGTAGAGAGTGAGACAGTAGAGACAGAAGGGGGGGGGGGGGGTGTTGCGCAACAACAAGTGATGCTGAGATAAAATAGTGCTGTACAAGTGGCAGCATGATCATTTACAGTAATGAACCACCGGCTCCGGCCCCTTCACATACACACTGCTTTGGGCTTTTTATGGACTCAGCTGGAAAAGTGCGATGCAGATCAAATTCGGTGGGCTCCAGCTGTACTGGGAGAGTTTTCTGCTCATTAATAATACAGCGTGACAAAGCTAGATGTTACATTGTTGCGTAATATTAAGCCTCCTCACCCCGAGACTCATTCTTTAACTGTCAAGTGTGTAAAAAGAATTGCAAGCGACTTCATGATTTTATTCGCCTTTCATCATCTTCATGTCAAAGGTCGGCGGTTCCTCTCAGATCGGCTGCCATGGGGGATAATAAAAGCGGCATGGAGCCATTTCTGCTGCTCACCAGGGTCGTCCCACATGCGACCTCACCCACTTTCATTTGATGCTGAATTATTCATCATAAGAGAAAATCAAATAAGTCCACAAAAATTGGTGATGTCTGCATGTTTTCCACCCAGTGGTCTTCAGATGGATGTCTGTCCTGTTGGATTGTCTAATTAAGGCTTTATGACACCAAGTCATAATTTAATCATTTGACCAGACCAATGACAACACTGTACATGGAGTTGGAAAAAAAACAAACACTCAAGTAATATAAGAATAGAATAGAATAGAATAGAATAGAAGTACTTTATTCATCCCAGCAGGGAAATTACTTCGCAGTTACAGCATAGAGACAAGACACAATAACAACTACCACTGAGTAGTAGTTGTAGATAAAATAAAAAATAAAATATAAGGGTTCTTATTTAGTTTTCTGAGTGAAGAACAAATGTTTTCTAATAACTTGTTTTCTGTCAGATAGTTTGTTATAGCTACAGGAATTCAGACCTGCTCTTTTGGTCTCTATTGAACATGTGGACAAGGTTTTCTCACGTTGGAGACATTTCAGTGGCCAGCCTTCCAGTGTGATGGAGCCCCAGCTCCTCAGGTGTGGCAGCATTTTCTGCATGTGGCCGATTCTACACATCTGCATTCAGGTCAGTTCTCTAGAGGTCAAAGGAATTCAATACAGAATGTGTCAAAGACCACAGAGGCTGTAAAACTGAACAGTAGCAACAGGAACATCATATCCATATTAAGAAGCACTCAGCTGTAAAAGAACACGCAGATTTTATTTTTTTAATTTATTGTTTGTTACCTATTAGGCTTTGTCAATAGAAATCAGATAAAACAGTTACTCATCTGTCAGATATCAGAGGAGACGTCAGTGTCTTACTAAGGCGTGGAGTTATAAGCCCCTTACGCAGCACCTTATGTAATCAGCCTTTTTACAGCAGAATTCTGAATTCAATATTTTGGAATGACACATAACTTTTTATGAACTGAGAGCTCTGGTGGAGCCAACTTCACATTCTCTAAAAAAGCAAAACAAACCATCATCCTGCCACTTTGTGTCGTCTTCGTTGACATTTCCTCCTGTAGTAACATCCGGCTGTTGATCATTTGAACTTGTGTGATGTGAAAAAAGTGTTTCTACTGCAGGTTTTATTTCGACACGGCTGAAAAACAACCACAAAAACCTATGTCATGAAGACTTGATGTCAAGAAGAGGCCGATGACATGAGGCTGAGAACAAAACGACGCGATCTTCGTCATGCAGCTGCAACAATGAGAACTGATTTCACATGTTGGCCTTTTATTAAAGACCACTAGTGGCAAAGAAAGTCTTTTTAAAAAAAGTAAAACAACATTATACGTCCTGTGCAACTTATCAGAAGTGATAGAAGAAACAGAAGGAAAATGTCTCTGCACCCCGTAAGGAGGAGGTCTTCTCCTCAGAAGCTCATATAACACATCCAGAGTGTTTGTCACAGGATAGAAGGAGGTGGAAACGTGTTTCAAGTCAGAGTACAGGGCATCCTCTGGGATCTAACCTAGATGTTTTTATCTGCACTGATCTGCTGCCATGCCTGCCATATCACTGTGTCTGTGCTGTTGCTCTGATGACCTCACGGGGGAAGCAGAGGAAGAGGGTAGGCTCTGTAATATCACAGAAAAAAGGAAATGTGCTAACCTCTGAGCCTTTCTGCTTCAACATGTATTTTGCTCACATGCGTGAGAGTATTTACACATCAGCTCCAGATTGTCTGCCTGGACGCAGCTCTCTGGGGGCTCTGAGTTTTGCTCCAGATCATATAACATCTCTGAAGCTGCAATTAAAGCGCTGCAGGAAACATCAAGTTCTCATTCTTCACTGCTGTTCTGCTGACTCCCTCTTTCCAGCATTTTCTCACCTGCATAAAGAGCAGAAATGAGTCTCTGTTCCGGTTTTGCACCTTCAGCATGCACGCCACACTTTATCACCTTGTTTTAATTCCCTGCAACACACACCACCAAACATACTTTCTGCTCTGATCATTATTAACGTGCCACAATGTTAATTCCTTCTCAAAAGGTAATCTTACATCAGAATGTGCACAGTTAAAATTAATGAGTCTGGGGGGTTTCACGGTCCAACAAAGGAACTCATGAATCTTTGCAGCATATTTTATGAGCCGATTGCTGCTCACCAAAGCAGGAACCCAGCAGATCGGATCGGATCGCCAGGTTCTTCTGCTGATGCTCCACAGGCACCAGCATCCTCACGCATGTGGTAAAGCCAACACATTGTTATCCTCACATGTACATACGATTGCGTATTAGGGCCATTGTAGATATAAAATAAAAGGAGTAAATTTTGGCCAAAAACCTGAAATGTTTTTCAAAGCAACTGAATTTATTTAGTGTTAGGTCTAAATTACCTAAACACAGACACAAAGAAGAGACAAGAGTCAGAACTTGGTTTTACCTGCAGGGAGAGCACAGTTGAAACCCAGTTACAGATTTCTGCCTATGCTCTGAAGCTTCAACTGAGTCTTACCCTGCTTTTATTAGCATTAGGAACTCCCTAGTTACATGACAGAGTGCAGCCCTGAAGGGAGGGGGAGCAGAGAACAGCTGCACATTCACATGAACACAACTCATTCCTACATTCCTCAAAGGCATATTTCATAAGATAAGACTATAGAATTGCAGTTCCTCTGGGCAGTTGGAGCCGGACTGTCTTGTTCATGGTATCCTCCTTTTTCACTTCTCAGCAGGCCGCTTCCAGAGTTTCTGCAAACACTTTAAAACACTCAAAACACATCATTAAAATGTACATGCAAAGGTAAATTAAATGGATGATAATATAAAATAAAGGTAAAGCAAATAAATGATAGTAAAATATAAAATACTTCCAACATTTAGTTTCAAAAGTTTGAAATTTGCTACAAAAAACTCAGAATTAATGAGATTAATCTCGTAACTTTGAAATTTCAGAGTTTCAAAGGTCAAAAATGTTCAACTTTTGGAAATTTTCTGAATTACAAAACAAAAACCTTTTGTAAGTCGGAGGTTTTATGTCAGTTTTGAAGTTTTGCTGCACGGTGCTGCTGGGATTAGCACTGCTGACTCACAGCAAGTTCTGCTTCAATTTGTTCAAGTTCCTTTGTCTCCTCTTTGTGGTCCTACTGCCAAGTGCAGAAATATTCTGTTTGATCAGAAACAACCAATCAAAGCCAGGAGGAGGGTCTTACTGCTGTCAATCACCCTTTTGTGTGCGCTGCTCACATCCTCCTCCATGCTTTTTGCTACTCTACAGCTCCTTCACCTGCCATGAATGTGCAGGCTAGTTAGCATAGTCACTCATGACGGCCATCAATCTTGAGCTTGTACTGTGAGAGGGAGGGTGTGAGCAACTCGTACCCAGGCATGATTGACAGCACTAAGACCCTCCCTTGGCTCTGATTGGCTGTAGGGACTGCTGTTTTAGAAATTCAGCCTTTCTAAAACACTGATTAAAATGATCTTTGTATTTTTTAAGTTTTATTTCAGACACAATGAAACAAATGAACTGTTACAGTCCTGGTGTTCAGCTTTTGGCTTTCATCTGTTTTTGTGGTTTATATTTATGTTTGAGTTTCTTACTGTTACCTAATCGGTCTTGCCATATTGTTTCATTAGTAATGATTAAAATCATTCAAATCATTATGATTTTAATCATTACTAATTATGTCTATATGGATACAGTTAGACATAAGGTCTAACTGTATCCATTCCATGGATTCTCTGTATTTAGCCTCTGGGTTTATTCCTGCTTGTATTTTTGTATTGATTTCCAGTAGATTATGTCTCAGGCTTTCCCCTTTCGATCCGGTCCCTCTTCAGCCTCTTCTGTCTTCATTTTTCATCTTCTACCCGTTTGCCTTCCCTCCAGTTGCACTCTCTGTGTAATCAACCACCTGCATCTTCTCAGTAACCGCACTCCTCAGCGTTTAGGCCTCTGTCTCTGTCACTCCCTGCTGGATTCCTCCATTGCCTCCTGTTTCATAAGCTGTTAAATTGATCCCAGTTTCTTGTCCTGATCCCTTCATTCCACATTGTTTTTTATGGTGTCATTGTTAAAAGCCCTTCACTTTACCGTTCTGCCTCTGGTGCTGCCTATTTTTAATAAAATAAAATAAATATGTTCTCAGTAAGTTCGTCTGGAACTGTAAAACATAATCTAACTGTAATACGTTCTTTAATGTCTGGTTGCTTGGCAGGGCTTTGTCAATGAAATCAGGAAATAACTCAACATGCCAAATTAAAAAAAACAAACAAACCATAGATAGGTTACTGACCTGAATGTTAATCAATGCCTCCACAGGTTTCTGGTGTCCTTTGCTGCCTCCATCAATCTGACAGCCAGTCAGCCTTTCCCATGATTAGATACAGCTCCAGTCTCACAACTACATGAAATGGAGTGGGTGGGGGAGATAAGTCCAGCAGAGGGATGCTCACTGTGATATCAGATGGAGCTTCAATAAAAACATCTGAAAACTGGATGAAGGTTCCAACCTTCAGTGGTTTGGTTTCGTAGAGGCCAGTGACGCAGCACGCCAATCATTCCTCTGCTCTAACAGTAAAGAACAGACCAGTTGTAGTAAATTGGGTGGAAGTCCTGATAGAAATCAGAACTCTCTTTGATTTCCATCATCACTTATGGAACAATGAACCAGTCACATGTTAACACAAGTGAAAGGTCAGAATGAAAAGTATTCAGAAGAAGAAAATCTTTTGATTGTGACATCAAACATACAAGTGTTAGAATTGGGTGTACAACAAAGACAAAAAAAAGAAAAAAGAAATGATGTTGGTATGATAGAGAAAAAAAACAGAGGAAAATAATAATAATAATAATAATAATAATAATAATAATAATAATAATAGTAAAGTAATATCAATATTAGCAATAATAAATTGAAGCTGTCTGCCCCTGAGCAGGCTCTTCATTTTGTGTAATGCTAAATTAAAGAGCTCACTTTCCGTAACTTGTGCCAAAATAGGGAGTGAAAATTCAGATTTATTTAAGATGTGAAGGACAGTTTTACTGTATACATTGGAATGAATTCTCATCTTACTGTAACTGTTCATAATGTCACATGATAAGCAGGAAGTCTCTTGTCAGACTGTTAATATCTAAAATCACAAAACCTTGAGAGTAAAATCTGTTCCCATCACAGCCTCTCTTCATCCATGTTTGTTTCTGTCATTTGGGGTTTAAACTTTACTAATGTCCTTGTGTCTGTTGAAAGGCACCACCTTTCAACAGACAGCTGTTGAAAGGCACCAGTGAAAAGTTCAGTGTTATGGCCATCATTACAGATGAGGTGTGATAATTCTAATGATCTTCAGCTCTTTACAAGAGTGGTCTTGGAGCAGTTGTTGCTTTTTGACAGAGTCCAGAACCCAGGTTTCTCAGTGTGGGCAGATGAGTCCATTACTGAGACCAGTGTGATGCAAAATAAATACTGATGAGCTCCAGTCTGATGGCTCCAGCGTTGTTGCATTAACCACTTCTCCATGTCCTTGGACTTCCTTTTAAATGTGATGTGTATGCTGGTGTGTGCCTTGCATGTTAAATTTCAGCCTCTCGTCGTTGTTAGCATCAGCGCCATGGCCTTGAATGTCTGCTCTGCCTCTGCAGAACAGCCTCAAACCGACAACACGGCCGAACTCGTTTTGTTTTGTGTGAAGTTAACGAGCGCGCTCTCTTTGGCTCGTTTCGGTGCACATGTTGCATATCGGACCGCGACAGTCCCAGCGGTAC